>NC_143233.1:5790936-6090936 GCF_030267445.1 Bombyx mandarina
CTCGCTTCTTCACTACTGTGTGCGTACACCTTATCATTTTGTTTGTTGTAGCTCTCTTCTACGGTAAAAACTTTTTCATCCGAAAAAAGAATTTCCCGATATTTTTTTCTTGCGTACCGCTTCAACAAAGCGCGGCATCTCTTCAATCTCAGGTCCATTAGACGAGAATTCAAACGATGTCCTGTTTTTCTTCGATATGCCCGAAGCCCTAAGTCTTCATTTAACACCCTTTTCACCGTGGTTCTGCTTAACCCCATCTGAAGGGCCAACAGTTTCTGCTTACGTTTGGGATTTCTTTGAATTCGCGCCTTCACAGATTTTATTACACATTTAAACCTGAAGAAACACTAAATAGACAAAATAAAACAAATCACACAGCTTCACTCCTCGCGTTCCCTCAAAAAGTCCTGCTTAAAGTCTGTGGTCAAATTGAGAATTGTAGATTAAATGTTGTTTCTTTATTAATATTTGTCTAAAGTGTATTTTTGGCGAAGTCTATGATTATAGAAGTATAATAGTCTTTGAAAATAGAATCATAATTGTGTACAAAGTTATAATTTCAATTAATTATAGTCGAATTTCGACTACCGGGGGACTACTAGTTTTAATTATTACGACAATTAAAGGTAAATTTTATTATCTCTATTGAGGCGATCCGTTCGTTTCACTTCGAATATAATTCTCGTGTATGGCACAATTTTATAGTAATATCGGCTATGTCTACAATGTTCTAGAACATTCAAGAAATGTTCCGGTTGTTTCGATATCCGTGTTTGCTATTTGACGACAGATGGCGTTACTCGGAACGACATTAATGCCAAAAAAATTTAAATACACATATGGTTATGGCTACCACCATCCTGGCCAATTCTGTCCTCAAACGTTCACAGTTCACGGCTAGAAAAGGTTGGTCAGGCATTTAATACAATATCGACTTAAACAGTCATGAAAACTGGAGATACTTCGTATTGCACATTATTTTGTTTTTTTATAGTAATTATAACTTAAAAACCCATTGAATATAGAACTAGGAAGTGCGATGACACGGATGTAGCAGTTGTAAATTGAATGAAATGTGTTAGGAATTTGTCCTTGATTGAGCCCCGGGAGTTCGTCTACCAAACCGCGCGTAGTTGGAATAGCCTCTTAGGCTACCCTCGCCTTAGATGGGAAAAATACCTCTTCCCTCCATACAAATTATTTACAGCTGTTTTGAGTTACATGTTGGGCGTTAAATTGTCAATAAAAGGCACATATGTAGCTCTTAATTATCCTTACTGGAATTTTTATGGTGTCACGTAAATACTAAACAGAGCTTAGAGATTAATCTTTTAAAGGGATATGGTATTTCGTTACAGGTCGTCGAACGCAAGAAGGGCAAGAACTTACGAAAAATACGACCGATACACGCCGACATGAAGAAACCAAACAAAACCGATCTAGTTTACTTAGAAGATTCACCGGACTACTGCGAACCAAATGAAGAGTAAGACACTTTGTGCTTAAATGTTTCTATAACTAAATTTGTAGCATAGTTAGCAAAACATAAGTTAATTCTATTTGAGATTAGGCCAGAGTTTGGCAAATGTTTTGTTGGGTGCTGACGCATTCTGCAAACTGGCATGAACTATTTAATTGTATATTCACCGATTGATTATGTCTATTATGAAATGAAATAACTATGCACTGATATATTGAAAAACTGGATGAGAGAAGCCGAGAATCGTGCTCAGTGGCGTGCAGATTGGAGAGGCCTGTGTCTAGTAGTGGACTGCTATAGGCTGATGATGATGATGATGATGACATATTGAAAACACAATGTACATTAACTGTTTACCAGCAAAATTACCGTGATTGCAACTATTCATATTGGCAGACTTAAAATGGAATTTGATTCTCATATATTCTGAGCATCGATGCGGCCTTGTTTATATTAAGCTATTGTTTTATATAGTCGATTGAGTCCCTGAGAAAGAGATAAAAAATAACAGAACCGTTGATAAACGATTTGTGCTGAAGGTATTAAAGAATAACGGCCGTCTGGTGTAGTGGTAAGTGACATGGTCACTACACACGCGGGTCCGAATGGAAGGGAAGATGTTTGTATGATAAATATAAAATATCTTTTCCAGGGTTATGGATGTATATTAAATATATGTATGTGTATAATAAAAATCTTACCTTTATTTCCGTTATCTGGTACCTGTAACACAAGTTCTTTACGAACTTATCACGGGACCAGTTAACGTGGCGTGATTGTTAGTAAATATTCATTTATTACCAGGCAGACTTCGTAATGCCTGAATCGATAAATAAAAGACCTAAGCTTTTGTATAAAATAAACTTAAAACAAACAAAAGGAATCCGTCTGACGGGGGACACATCAAAGGAAAAATATTTTTTTTATTTTTATTTAATTTTGAGCATTTTCATATTTATCTACCTTTTAAACTTTCTATGGAGTTTCACAAATAATTTAAGACCAAAATTAGCCAAATCTGTATAGCCGTTCTCGAGTTTTAGCGAGACTAACGAACGGCAATAAATTTTTATATATCGCTCATTTGGAGTGACAGTGACATAATTGCTAAAAAATGTGAAATTGATTTAATTATACCAAAATGTATTTTTCTCGACTTAGATATGGGTTGATTATTTTTTTTTAAAAATTAGTCTCCTTTCAAGCCTAGACTTCAAACTACAAAAGTAAAATAATAGAGATAGTCATTATCTGTCAGAAATATTTAGAATCTTCATTAGTATTACGAAAACTGGCGTAGTGTAAAATTTAGAAATTTACAGTTGTGTCACTGTTGCTCCTAATGAGCGATATATAGATTTATTTATTTATTTATCTGTGGTACTGTCAAAGTATACATTTATTCTCAATTTTCCAGGCTCGGGATCCTGGGGACTCGTGGTCGGACCTGCAACCGAACCTCGGCAGGTATCGACGGGTGTCGCCTCCTCTGCTGTGGGCGAGGGTACCAGACGAGGGTCCAGGACTACGAGGTGAAGTGTAAGTGCCGATTCGTCTGGTGCTGCCGGGTGCAATGCGAGATATGTAGATTCAAACGCGACCACCATGTCTGCAATTGAGGATACGAAAATACAGTTTAAGTCTGAGTTGTAGACATAACTGAAACTGCTTCTACGATTTAATCTCACGTTTATTATTGTCAGCGTTTTATTACTGACGTTTTGATATTTGAATACTGCTTTCAACGGATGCGACGATCTTAGTTCTTAAGCTGCTTTCAGACTACTATACTATAGTGCCATATAGTATATAACGTGTCTGTGTCTGAGAGTGCCCCTGGGTATGCCGATGTTACATGAGGCCCAGTCGCGTCACTCCCCAAAAGGTGGTCTATGGGTCGAGAGACACGGGGCCGAGTCGCACCACTTCTTGACACGTCACCACCGGTAGACAACCGGTAAACAGGAGATGAGGATCTCAGGAGGAGTGAGGAGGATCTCATCAAAGAGGGATAGACGAAGTAAACATGTCCTTTTATAATATTAAGGTGTCATTTCTCGAAGATTCTGCAGGCCAGAAATGTGAAAAGTTTGTCGTCATATAATCGAGACAAAATCGCACAGTCGCGACGTGCAGTGTCCAGTAACCGAACTTATTTGTTTGTATTAAAAAAAAAGGGTATTGAATTCTCCACACTGCGCCACGTACAATCTCTAGAGGGCGTTGCCAGTAATTTAGAAAAAGGTTTAAATTAATGGAAATGAAATATTCTGGCGTTACAAGTATAGCAGCTTATACTTAGCCAATAATATATAGTACAGTACAGTGTGAACGCGTCCATAACAATGTATGGTGCGCGATATTGTTGTGCTATGAGCTATATACTATATGATATTATATTATAGCGTAGTCTGTAAGCAGATTTAGTCTTTGTGTATCTTAGTGACCACGAAAACCGTACAGTATTCAAAAACACAGAAATAGTGTAATAATAATAGTAATATTAGCTGGGAACAAATCATGCATGGTCATCAGGCCCCAATTGATGATCACTTGCGTTATGGGTACCGGAGGCTGATACATACTGATAAATGTCTAAATATATACATTTATAGATAATAAACACACACACACACACACACCACAAAGAGCAAACAAATCTGTTCACCATAAAATGTTTGTGCGATGTGGGAATCGAACCCTCGACCCTTAGCACAACAGTCAGGGCCGCTAACCACTGCACCACCGAGTCAGAAATCTATAAACATAAAAACGAATTGCTGTTCGTTAGTCTCGCTAAAACTCGAGAGCGGCTGAAGCGATTTGGCTAATTTTGGTCTTGAATTATTTGTGGAAGTCCAGAGAAGGTTTAAAAGGTAAAGTATAAATATGAAAATGCTCAGAACTAAATAAAAATAACAATTTTGTTTTTCCTTTGATGTGTCCCCCGTCGGACGGATTCCTTTTGTTTATTTTATACAAAATTTGAGGTCTTTTATTTATCGATTGAGGCACTACGAAGTCTGCCGGGTCAGCTAGTAGACAATAAAAAAACGAGAGATTAATCCGTAAAAGTGATTTTAATTAAATGAATATCTTTGTCGTTTTAGAAGATTCATTCATTCGCGTTTCAATCTACTTTCTGTCTGTGTTACAACCCTGTGTTAGAATCGAAATAATTTATGTTTACGTAGGGACATAAATAACGTTGAATCCAGGTACAGAATTCGCGGTATTTCCGAACAAAAATAAACATAACAATAAATAAATATGCATGTAAAATAAACACGCATTCCGACGATAAACAAATAATTTAGTTATGTACATATAAGTCATGTAATTTGTAACAAGAGAGGAGTATTAAACCAACACTCGGACGAGACAATTGTGTTCCATTCGAACAAGAAACTCCCTTCAGGTCTAATACTCCTCTCTTATTACAAATTACATGGCTTATATGTACACTAAAATTTAACTAATATATTTTGTAAGGAAATACTAAATATAAATCTTCCAGAATGTTTGCGTTTTGATTGATAAATTGAGGCAATCTTGAAAAATATTTAAACAACAAAAGATTTTTCTATTAATTAAAAAAGACTGCATTCGTTTTCTCTAGAATATTCTGTCATTTAACATTTTAAAAGGAAAACGTGTTCATGATTTATTCTGACTGAAATTATTATTTGTAGTGTCACATAAAATTCATATTATGCTAAGCTTTAATAATATTTACAGTATTAATAACTTATTATTTAGCTTGTATTTCGTGTAAAAAAGATGTAAATATCTCCCAGGTAGTCAATAAGTGTACTATTTTATTTAGTTTTCTTTTTTGGTTTTCTGTAAATACCCACTGTGTTTGCACAGTTAAATTTTCTACCTCAGAAGATCTTCTCATTTTCGTCTTTTAGATTATAGTACGACGTTACGTAATGTAATAATTAGAATTAACAAGATTTCTAATTATTCAATAATATTTTTCTCATTAACAAAAGTTCTTTAGCTTAATATTCGATTTCCTTCGAAGATGACTGACTTCTGTAGACGAAGTATTCGATAGACAGATTCTTTAGCAGATACGTCTTATACTTGTCATTACCGATGGTGTTAGATTAGATTTTACACTTTACATAAATTGAATTTGTCGATGACTTACCTATTGAGGCAACAGATCAGCACTTATTTTCCAAAATTTTCGCGAAAACTATAAGGATGAGTTGAACACGACGTTACATGGGGCTAAAAAAAAGCGATAATCTAACCATAGATAATACAAAACATGACATCATGCGTTGGTGCTTAATTTTTTTTTTATTGCTTAGCTGGGTGGATGAGCTCACAGCCCATCTGGTGTTAAGAGGTTAGTAGAGCCCATAGACATCTACAACGGAAATGCAGCCACCCACCTTGAGATATAAGTTCCAAGGTCTCATTATAGTTACGACTGTACCACCCTTCAAACCGAAACGCATTACTGCTTCACGGCCGAAATAGGCGGAGTGGTGGTACCTACTCGTGCGGATTCATAAGAGGTCCTACCACGGGTAATAAGCTTATCGCAGAGACCACACTTTTTAAAGGCACCCATGACCACTTAATTTTTATTAGCAAATAAACAAAGGTCGGGTTAATTCGTATTATTACTTACAAGTTGAATTAAGTTTACAAGTTAGTAGGAACGCTTATTTGAAATAGCGCTTAAGCAGTGCTTTATAAAATAACTTAATTAAGCGTTATCGCTTTTAACATTATGAGCTCTTTACGACATCAGGCCAAACAAATAAGCGCAATTGACAAGTACTATAATATACAGTATTTTTAAGAGTTTTAACGTAAATATTTCGCTAACGATTCTTCTTCTTTCTTCTTCTTTTTCTCCACCTTATCCCCCTAGGTGGGGTCGGCACAGCTAATTTTTCTCTTCCGTTCTCTTCTATCAGCTGTCATCTCAACACTCACTCCTCTCTCTCTCATATCGTCATTCACACACTCCATCCATGTCTTCTTCGGTCGACCTCTTCCCCCTCTACCTTGCCCTACCATTTCCATACATCTCCTAGTCACATGCATCTTCTCTCTACGCATCACATGTCCATACCACGCTAACCGTCCGCTCCTTAATTTGTTGTTTACCGGGGCCACTTTCACACTTCCTCTGATATACTCATTGTTTATCTTATCCATTCTTGTCACTCCACACGTCCATCTCAACATTAAAGCCTGCGATTTAAAAAAAAACGGACCCCTTATTACTATGCAGTCTATTTTTTTCTATTGTTATGAATTTTAAGCGGTTTATGATACACCACTACAAAATAATACGTTGTAAATATCGTTTGAATAGTTTTATTAATTTTAACTTATTGTATTAGAATGTGATAGCATATGATAATTCCTTTGTAGAATTACGTACCTTCATTTATATCATTCAATTAGTATTTCGGAACATGGTTAATTGTAAATAATTAGACGTAGTTTGTAATATACTTAATAATCTTTTAAACTTATAAACGCAATATGGCATTATGTGTGGTACTAACTACATTATGATAACATTTTACAATAAAAAAAATGAATTTAAATCTTTTTATCGTTTTTGGAGAATCTTTAAAATTATCGATGCTTCGCTAACTATGCCAACTGTCAAATTAAGACGAAAATATTACTTAGGTTCCTCTATTCAACGACAGATGGCGCTAAACCATAAATAAGAGTACCGCTCATACTGTTAAATATTAATATGTATTTAAGTTAGGTACTTAGTTCTAAAAGCCAAATCGAATAACGCGTTTATATATAATACTAGCTGTTTATATAGTTTCGCTAATGTCCATTTCATCTCTAGATACTATACATAATATATTGTAGTAGTTCTTTTTGTATTTGTATTGTGTAAACCGAAGAGTGAATTAATTCCACGACATTTTTCAATATTATATAGTTCATGTTAATAACGATATTTTTTTATTCTTGTAATCTTTATTGCCGTCTGATATTCAATGTAGAATGAAGATTTGGTGAACATCTCAATACATCAAAGTATGTTTGATTGAAATTTTAATAAAAATTACTGCTTTAGGTTCAAATAATGTAAGTTCTATGGAAGATGGCAGTAAAATCAAACAATGGCAGTAAAATAGTTTTAAAACGATCTATATTTACGATTTTCTACGTCTTTTACTACTAAATAACGTATTTTAATGAATTCTTAGCGAATTTATGTATTTTGTGAACCAAATCAACAAGGAATCTCTGGACGGTTTCTTTATGGCTTAAGTACTTATTAAACCATTTTAATTATGAATGTACAATGTGAATGGAATAAATTGAATGTTTTAGACATTAATGCTTTTATTTTATTTACCATAAATTCATAAATAAAGATAATATAAAGTCATAAATACAGTTGCGATTTTATATTTGTAATTGTAATCTTTTTTTATTCTTTAAAAAAAAATTGCTTAACATTCAACATTTGTTGTTATTTTTTTATATACACATTTTTGCAGACTGAACATAATATTTTTCCTTGGATGCTATTTTTTTTTTTTTTTCTTTGATGTGTGGACGAGCTCACAGCCCACCTGGTGTTAAGTGGTTACTGGAGCCCATAGACATCTACAACGTAAATGCGCCACACACCTTGAGATACAGTTCTAAGTTCTCAGTATAGTCACAACGGCTGCCTCAACCTTCAAACCGAAACGCATTACTGCTTCACAGCAGAAAAAGGCGGGGCGGTGGTACCTACCCGTGCAGGCTCACAAGAGGTCCTACCACCAGTAAAGTTCTAGATTTTACAGGAAACGGAAATGAGCCAACATAATACAGATACTAATAGACATTGGTTGGTACAGATATATAACGTTATTAATCTATCAATATCATTTGACTGGTAGGGTATTTGTGAGCCGGCATGGATGGATTCCACTACCCTGCCTGCTTCTGCCGTCAAGCAGTAATGCGTTTTAATGCGGAATGCTTTTCTTCCTTCTTCGTTAAATTTTTTGAAGTCGGTTTTATTTTTTCTTTTGCGGGAAGTATACAACAAACAATTCGCCGTTAAGTCCACAGATATTTGACGTACTCTTCTAAAAGTCGTACTCTGTCATTGGGGGGGTCATTGATTTCCTTTTAGTTACTGCCCAAGTGGGTTCCCTACCCAGGGATAAGTTCGAGGACACGACGTGCAAGATTCCATCCAGTAGTCGAGCTGGAAGACACAAGTTTAATTAATGAAAAATTCTCAGCTATAAGTCATAGCTTGCAGTAGGCAGCGGATTAGACTGTACCCTTGAAATTGTTACTCACGAAGGTGCTCCATCAATCAGATGCGCCGTACCATCTATGTCTGTATCGACACTGTCATTAAAAAAGGACAATTTAATCGAGATTTTTTGTGTAAGCAGCGGAGCGGTGATGCCCATGGCTGGGTTAACATTTCGAAGGATGTCATAGTTAGTATTTGAATGCAAGACTTAGCTGTGAGTACTTGACAATATTTCCTCCTTGATATCTATGAATTCTGGTAACCGCTCAATTTTTTTCCGTATCTAATCGATGGTAGCCCAAGAGTCTATTCCAACTACACAAGGACGGGTGTGAGCTCACGGGCTCAACCAAAGAGAACTTGCTAACAATAGCCCTAGCAAGAGCAGTGCTCAGTGGCTATGTGCTAGGTTACACGTCGAACTCTTCATCATATTCGACGAAGCCGGTCAGTTGCAGTACTAAGTTTTCTGTGAGTAAAACTTACGTTATTATGGTCACTTCTTAAAGGTCCACATGTTAGGCGAGTGCAATTTGTTTTTTTAGTAACTTTGCATGGCGTCCGACGATATTCGTCTGTCGGCATAGGATTCTTAACCCATTCGATAACTTCATTGGAATTGACCTAAAACATAAAATGTTTAATCATTGCTATGATAAGTGTCGCCATCTATATTCAAGGTGTTTAAACGGCCAAATAATAGACAGTGAAACCCTTCAAATAGTACTAGGCTAAACGCATAGATGGCAGCAGTGATTATCACACAATTTCACCTGTAAAGACGTCAAAGATATATTATTATAATTATATCCATTAAGTTTTGCTACAAATCAAAGATTATGCTTCCGAAAAACATGAAACGTAATAGTCTCGGAACGAAAAGGTTTTGTTCTGTAAAATACAAAATAGCGTCATAAGCGAAATTAGCTTTTTCCCTTAGCTAGCAAACAATCTTTGTATGGAAGTTACAACGGCGCCTCAACTAGCATACTTTATACATATTGGATCTTCATTTTTAGAGACTTTGTCAACGGGTAAGAGTACGCCAGTCTTTTTATTCATCTTATCTTCTTATAGAATGGATTGATAGTCGATTAATAACAGAAAAAATTAATTACGGAGGAAGATGCTACATCGGTGTTTCTCAACGTGGGGTCCGCTCTCAACAAGGGGGCAATTTCATACTTAAGGGGGGCAATCGCACTAAATTAATATAGAAAATCTGTATTAAAATTATTTTGAATTTGAATTTCAGTTTTTTATTATATGTTTTGAAAAATTACTTACTGTGTATGATAACAATTTCATAGTGATTTATTTATTCTTAAAACCTATAATTTATGTTTCTTAAGTGAACAAATAAATTTTTTATTGTTATAAATTATACGGGACCCATAAAAATTTTAGACACATGTTACAGTGGGGCATGGCACAAAAAAGGTTGGGAAGCACTGTGCTACATTCTTCTTATGTTTGAAAAGCTGTCTCTCTGTATTGGAATGTACCATCTCATCTATAATGACCACTTAATGTACATATTATATATATTAGGATAGATTCTAATGGTTTTTGTTTTAGGTGTGCGAAAAATCGCTGAAAAGAATTTTGCAGAAATTAGACTTTAGTTTTTAAACGTCTTACCATGAAAACATCATTTAAGCTATTGATTAGATCCATAAATCTGGCTAAGGCCCTTTTCACTGCTGGATTGAATCTTAAGTACCATTCATGAATGTAGAAGCCAAATGGAGCTCTGTTTCCGTGGTAGTGTCTTTCAAAGTTAATCAAGATGAAATCAAACCATTCATCCTCACTGTCTAATTTTGGCCTGGAGTAAATGAGAAACTTACTACTCAATCTTGTTTATTTTTGTCTTACAAAACAGAGATTACAACACTTAAGTCAAAGTCTACAGAGTATAAAATACGTGAGTTCGGACTGTTGGTAGGGCGTCTTAAGTGCCCGCAAGATTAGGTACTACCTCCCTCCTTATTTCGCCGTAAGGCAGGAATGCGTTTTGTTTTTGAAGGCTGGGGTAGCTGTACTTTAAAAACTGAGACTTAGAACTCAGGTCTCAAGGTGGATGGGGGCACTTAAGTTGTAGATGTCTAACGGCTTCGGTAACCACTTAGGACCGTAAGCTATGAGGTCGCCCACCCACCTTAGCAAAGTAACATGTGAATATTTCGCTAAATATGTAGATTGGACTGCCAATTGGATTGCCAACTCAGCGTCTGTAATACTATAACAGATCTACATCTTAAATAAGACGATGAGATGACACTAATAACACGGATCATGGGGAAGTAGGTAGTATAGTGAACTGGTATTGCCATTGGTTCCATTAATCAAGAAATTACATAAATTGTTTACTGAATTTTCTTATGATTTTCAACAGGCGTTGATAACGAGGAGGTGGTCAATTCGCATGTATTTGTTTCAAGTGTGATACGTCAAAATAATTTCGAGGAAAACCGATTTTGACGTGGCACCGTGGCATTTATTTTGTGTAACATTTCACATTTAAAATATATAATACTCACACAAAAAAACAACTATCAACCATCGGACAAGGGATACCATTTTGATCCAACCAGCTGATCATAGGCATTACCCAGGGTCCCGGAATAGAAGCGGTTGGGCAGGGAGGTATCACACATTCTTCAGTTGAAGCGTAATGAAGAGTGTACGGCCATAGACCAGGGCTTAAAGAAGTCACTGTAGGCCAAGTGGTATCGTAAATAATTCCGAAATCGGCCATAACTTGAAAACTGGAATTTCCTGTCATTTGCAGGAATGGCATACGTACTCCTGAAATAATTGGATAGAATATTTGTTAACCGGTAATATATACTAAATGGAAATAATGCAACTTGAGGCTTTCTAACTACAAAAGTAATCTGAGACTCATGTAATCAGAATTTTACTTTTGCCAAAGTCGAATTCGTTGTAGTATAATTATCCTGTCCTGGTGAACCCAGAGAGGCCCCCGGGCCACCCGTAATTCCTCATTCATAAAAAAAGTAAAATTATCATATTAGATAACATAAATCGATTTGGACATTTTCAATCGAACACCTAGATTTATTACGTAGGCTTAGAAGTTAGATTTTAACACACCTTTTATTTCATCATATGGTATATTAGCAAAATGGCCCATCAAGACTCTTTGGTCTACCAGCTCTCGGACCATAGTATCATAAGTGGCTTCAGCCCAGTAAGTCTGTGGAGTTCTATGGCTGATAGTGTGTAAGGCGATTTCAAAGCCTTCGTTGTACAATTCGTTGACCGCATTGTAGTTTGTGTATTCATGGTTGATGTAGAACGTGGCACCCGCTTTGCAGCCGTTTGTGTTGTGGCGGTTATAGAGAATATCTCGGTACGTAACCAAATTCATTGCGTTAATGGCATCGTCGAAAGTTATCGTGAAGAACTGGAAAATATTGGAACAGTACCATTCGAGAGATATTAAAGACTAGCTTTTAGCGACTCCGTCCGCGTGTAATAGTTACTTTGGCATAACGCTAAATTTTATCCCCCACTTCATTTACGTAGAAAGTGAAAATATTTTGAAATTATAGAACGTTAAGGAAGCTATTTAAACCCCTATTTTGAAACATTATTTATTGGTGCTCCACTTGTATTGGTCTTACTGTGATGTTATATATAGCCTTCATCAATAAATGGGCTATCTAACACTAAAATAATTTTTCAAATCGGACCAGTAGTTCCCGAGATTAGCGCGTTTTAAACAAACAAACTCTTCCGCTTTATAATATTAGTATAGATTGTGGAACGTATTTGAATGGAGTCCATTTTGAATCTTAATGTAATCTTCAAAATTAAATTGCACATCTCACCTGTGGAGTTTCCTTAGCTGCCAGTCCTCCAGGTATATTGGTTGAGGAGCAACGGCATTCAGGTAACTCACATTTCTCTACCTCACAAGGCAAAGCCAACGGCAAATCTCCTGTCACCACATTTACTACAACGACTAAGAATAACAGTAAAATCTTCATAGTCAATTATTTTGTATACTGAATCAGTTTTCAGTGATTTCAAATATTTATTTCGAAATGTTATCACTTGGTCAAATCCTTTTCTGGGTCGAATTTTGATATCGGTAACCTAAAAAAATAAATAAGCAGTATTCAAAAATAGCTAGCAGATCGAAATAATAATTTTAATATGAACTTTTTAATTCTGTTGACAGTGGTCATATATTACGAACGAAGTTATAAAAATAATGTATTGTCATATCGGTCCTTGTGGCGTGTTAAATTTTTTTACTAATGGGACGTCTCAAGCTCTTTTTTTTATTGCCTTTGTAGACAGACGAGCATACGGCCCACCTGATGGTAAGTGGTTACCGTCGCTCATGGACGTCAGCAATGCCAGGGGCAGAGCCAAGACGCTGCCTACCATTAAATGCCATTAAGTACTCTCCGCAAGCCTTGTTTGAAGAAAGCCCGATGGTACGTGGCAGAAAAGATCTTTGTGATTGATTGATTGATATAAGCATATAAGTGTTATAAGCATTTCACTGAATTATTTTTGGTCTATATTATAAATTTATATAGGCGGTCTTACAGTCTCACTCCTATGCGAGCGAGGTGTTCATTCAGGCAACTCTCACCTGCAAACTTCCTCCAAATTACGTAGACTCACTTTCGTAGGAAAGCTCGTGTTAAGTATTGTATAAGGAATAAATATTGAATCCAAGACGATCTTAATTCTTATCAAATTTAATTAAATTAAAATTAAAGAAATTTTTTATAAATACAAATAAAAATCATATCCGTAAAATTAAAAAAATGTATAATTAATAATAATTACTAGTAACATAAATACTAACCACGCGAGGTTTGTACATGTGCGTATATTTAAGACGATTTAAGTATTTTCGAAATTTTAAAGAAACTTTTTTAATGACTACATCTATACAAATAAATAAAAATGGGGTGTCTTTTTGTAATAATAAAATAACCAGTTTTTACTAAATGCGTAAGTTTGTCTGTCTGTTTGTTCCAGCTAATCTTTGGAACTGCTGGACCGATTTTGACGGGACTTTCACTGATAGGTAGCTGATGATATAAGGAGTAACTTAGGCTTAGTAACTTTTTTAGATTAGCTTCGCCCCGCGGCGTCACCCGCGGTACAACAATAACTGCGAGTAACATCGCGGGATTCAGCTAGTCTTGTAATAAAACTTGTAATAAGACTTCGCGTTGTAATATCAATAGACCCCGGTACAGCCCACTGACTTACTCGCCGGATGGGACTCAGTGGGTCGCGTTTCCGATCCGGTGGTAGATTCTGCGCAGCACTGGTCTTACTAGGGCTAGTTTTAGCAACATCGTCAGATTGGAGCCCCGTGAGCTCACCTACTCGCTCTGTGAATCTATAACCCCTTGAGGTTACTAGAATAGGTAGGAAAAAACCGGTAACCGCTGATCACCAGTCTGCTTAGTGCGAGTTTGTTAACGTTTTCGATAGCGTAAAAGTTAACTCAAATTTGTATGCAGTTGGAACAGCGCTCCTAGAGGCAAACGTACGCAAACGTTCTCGCTCCATACAAATATGAGTTAACTTTTACGCTATCGAGAACGTTAAATAACTCGAACTAATCACACAGGTGAGTCGTGTGGTCGTTTATACGTCACCGCAATAAAAAAACCCAATCAAATTATATTTTATCATATTGTTAAGTAGGAAGGCAAATCATTTCAATCTCAATATAATCTAAAACCAGTATATAAACACGCTTAAGAACCAATTTAAACTTAAACAGTCATTATCGAGCTCATTATAAGGACTATTTTCGTCGGAGCTGTCAATATTGATTTATTATCAGTTTCCTTTTAAAGGAGCCGAGCGATATCAATCAATAAAATCAGGTATTAATCGTTCTGTTGAATTGCTTTTAAGTCGGAATAACATAGATAACGCAAAAATTTATATCAGTTACAAATCAATATTTTCCTAGTAACCTTATTTAAGTTGTATCCATGTTAAGGTACCATTTAATTAACAATATTTCATTCATTTTATTAGAACCCACCCAAACCATCACTAGAATATCTTCCTTGATATTTATTTCGAAGCATTAAATTTAGTTCTTAACTACCACAGATTACTTTTGTTAATACGTGTTTTGTATTTTAAATTAGTTTTTTAATCTATTTTTTAACCAAATTCAAAATAAGGAGGTTAACAATTCGATTGGTTTTTTGTGTGGCGCCGAACTCTTTTCTAGGCGAATAGATCGTGACAAGCATGAATGAAAAAAAAATCCTGTATCCAAAATTTAAAAAAAATATTCTGGAAACCTTTATGAAGGACTTTCACAGGTCGGTACCGCTCTCTTTTTTGTTTCTGGGTCAAAATAGTGCTGGGCTCGGATGTGTAGCTGCTTTCTTAAATCGAAACTTTAGTACTGTATACGTCACCTCACTAAATCATGTAACCATTAGATAGTTTACTGGTGTTAGGACTTCTTGTGAGTCCGCACGGGTAGGTATCACCACTCTGCCTATTTCTGCCGTAAAGCAGTAATGCGTTTCGGTTTGAAGGGTAGGGCAGCCGTTGTAACTATACTTGAGACCGTAGAACTTATATCTCAAGGTGGGTGGCGCATTTACTTTGTCGATGTCTATGGGCTCCAATAACCACTTAACATCAGGTGGCCTGTGAGTTCGTCCTGTTCGTTAGTCTCGCTAAAACTCGAGAACGGCTGGACTGATTTGGCTAATTTTTGTCTTGAATTATTTGTGGAAGTCCAGAGAAGGTTTAAAAGGTAGATAAATATGAAAATGCTCTAAATTAAATAACAATTTTGTTTTCCCTTTAATGTGTCCCCCGTCGGACGGATTCCTTTTGTTTGTTTTAAGTTTCTTTTATACAAAAGTGTAAGTTTTTTATTTATCGATTGAGGCACTACCAAGTCTGCCGGGTCAGCTAGTAAGTAATATATTTAAAGTTAATTTAGTAACTTATTATAAATTATGTTTATTCAGAATCTGAATGTAAATATATCGAAACGTATCAATAAAAATACGCTCTTCATTTACTACATAATTGAAACCATAAAATTAATTTTATTGTTTATTTATTTAATTAAGCCCAAATGGATTGCCGACCCATGGATATTTAGCCGGACATCTATTGCAGAGCTGCAGCCAGTAGGACAACTGAAAAATTAAAGTTCGAAACAACAGATTAACTATCAAGCTTCCGAATGTGACGTTGCAAGAATTAAAGAGACGTCTCCGAGATGGGAATAAACTAAAATCACGAAAAATAAATTAAATGGAACCATAGTTCTAAACTAGTGGTAACATCCAATGTAACTTGATCCCAACTCTTTCCTTGGCTGTAATAGATGGGTTGTAGGGCCGAATATATCAGAAAGGTGAGCTGACACAAAATTCGAAAAGGCCAAAAGGACGATGCTGGGTAGAGCTGATGAAGCCAGATATTGACAGCTCTCCCTATTGGAGGCGATGTGGCGACACAACCTACGCCTATTTCAATTAGACCCTACGACAAGACTAGTCGTCGTGGCCTAAAGGATAAGACGTCCGGTGCATTCGTATTTAGCGATGCACCGGTGTTCGAATCCCGCAGGAGGGTACCGATTTTTCCAATGAAATATGTACTTAACAAATGTTCACGATCGGCTTCCACGGTGAAGGAATATAACATCATGTAATAAAAATCACACCTGCAAAATTATAATTTGCGTAATTACTGGTGGTAGACCTCATGTGAGTCCGCACGGGTAGGTACCATCACCACGCCTATTTCTGCCGTGAAGCAGTAATGCGTTTCGATTTGAAGCCGTCTTGAAATCGGAGTTCGGCTTGAAGTCTATGGGCTCCTGTAACCACTTAACACCAGGTGGGCTGTTAGCTCGTCCACCCGTCTAAGCAATAAAAAAAAAAAACGAATGATGCAACCATAATAAAATTTACCTGGTTATGTTCAGCTACCAAAGGTCCGCAAGAAGAAGCTGGGCACGCAGTCTGCCTGAAGGTTTTGCAAGATCTTGATCTGTACTCAGCAATGGGGATGGGGTTCCTTACCCACTCTACGACGTCGTTAGATGATACCTAAAATAGTTATGTTGGTATTTAATACAATCGATTAGATATGATTTATTAAATATATTATTGTTTACATTTAGTATATGGCGCGTGTCAACTGAAAGCTTTGATGAGTCTTTGTTGGGTGGCGCAACTTGGAGTTTGTGATAGTCAGGTTCGGCTTTAGAAATTCAGTTTTTTTGTTCTAATGAGTTACGAAGTGAGGGTTAAAATCACCCAATTTTATTATTATGGAATTGAAGTAGAATGGGTGTACACGTTATACATCAGCAAGCAAGCTGGTCTCCACAAATGTGTGATAAGAATGTCAACTTGTGTAGAGCATTAAGGGGTAGGCAGCGGCTAGGCTCTGCCCCTGGCATTGCTGAAGTCCATGGGCGACGGTAACCACTCACCATCAGGTAGGCCGTGCGCTCATCTGCCTACAAGGACAATAAAAAAAACCCGTCCCGCCTCAAAGGGCCAAAAAGGTTACCGAATATGCAGTTACTCTTATCACGACAATCATTCTTGGCATTACAATCATAAAGTCGATATCGAGGCTCATAAGCTTCGAATTGGCTATTTGGATACGTGATTCTAATGTCTAGGCTGGCTTTTGATTTAGCATTTCTTCGTACAAGAACTCAAAAGATTGAGATCTCGAAGGTCGTGATTTCATCTAATTATTTAATGACATAAAAACTTAACCTATCTATATATCTGCAAGTATATAAAAATAAAAAAACACAAATATCTTTTTTTTATACAAGCTAAATCTAATGAATCTTAAATAAGTCTCAGCTATTGTAAGCCAAAGTAAAATTTAAAATTATCACATTTTTTTGCCCTAGTGATCATCATTATAATTGAATATTCAATATGACAATTTCAAAGTTTTGAAGTTGGTGAAAATTATGTTGAAAGATTTCATTATACAAAGATTTACAGGTATAAAATACCAGTTATATAAAAATATATACAGGTCATTTAATAAAATCGTGTTCAATTGAAATCATGGGAATGTTAGTAGAAGGATCTTTTTGTAGGCTAGAATTCATGAATCTTCTTATTCATAACGGGACCAATAGCATAACAATGAAAATAATTATCCGGCTTAAAGATAGGTCTAAATACTTGCCATGAAGACATCAGGAAGGCTGTTGATCATATCAATGAATCTGACCAGAGCTGTTTTGATTGCGGGGTAAGCGGAAATGTACCACTCATGGACGAAGAAGCCGAAAGGCGCTCTGTTACCGAGGTAGTGCCTTTCAAAGTTGGTCACGATGAATCTGAACCAGGCATCAGGATCTTCACGGTCAGGGCTAAAATGATGAAATTATGTACAATATTTTCATCGCATTTCTTATTTTTGTGTATAGGCGAAGTGTTTCATTGGCTCTGTAGTAGTCAAGCTAAGTCATTTTTAGAGCTGTAACAACTTAAATGTCAATACTCAGATTGATAATGTGTGTACAATTATATCAATAAAAACTAATATATCTATACTAATATTATAACGTTGAAGAGTTTGTTTGTTTGAACGCGCTAATCTCAGGAACTATTAGTCAGATTTGAAAAATTCTTTCAGTGTTAGATAGCCCATTTATTGAGGAAGACTATAGGTTATATATATATCATCACGCTAAAATCAATATATGTGGAGCACCAATAAAGAAGGTTTCAAAATAGGGGTTTAAATAGCTCCTTAACATTCGATAATTCAAAAATATCTTCACTTTCTACGTAAATGAAGTGGGGGTAAAATTTTGCGTTTTGCCAAAGTAACGATTCCACGCGGATGGAGTCGCGGGCAAAAGGTAGTACCTATATATACATATTATGTATGTTTGTACACTAACTAGGATTTTTCTTTGTAGTGTCATATATGAAAGCTTCCGCTTCCAAATGTAAGGTATCTTGATTGTTACAAAAAAAAATACATTGCAAGTCGTTAACTTACAAAGACGTGCAAGCGTCAACCATTACACAAGGGAACCCATTAGGATCAGTCCACGCGATCATCGGGACGACCCATGAACCAGGCAGCGAAGCAGTTGGGCACGGTGGAATAGTGCAGTCTTGAGTCGAAGCGTAGTCCAAGGTATATGGCCAGAGACCACGCTGGGTCTGGGCAGAGGCTGGCCAGGAGCAGTCGTAGGTTAGGCCGAAGTCAGACATGACTTGGAAACTAGTGTTGCCGTTCATTTGAAGAAATGGAAGACGGACTCCTAGAGGTCATGAAAAACATAATTAATCTAAGCAATAAAAAAAAAGTATATAAGACACTTAGAGTACCTATAAGTTTTGAAGTCATCGTGGCCTAAAGGATAAGACGTTCGGTGCATTCGTATCTAGCGACGTTCGAATCCCGCAGGCGGGTACCAATTTTTATAATGAAATATCTACTTAGCAAATGTTCACGGCTCACTTCCACGGTGAAGGAATAACATCGTGTAATAAAAATCGAACCCGCAAAATTATAATTTGCGTAATGTGGTATCTTGAGTCCGCACGGGTAGGTACCACCACTCTACCTATTTCTGCCGTGAAGCAGTAATGCGTTTTGGTTTCAAGGGTAGAGCAGCCGTTGTAACTATACTTGAGACCTTAGAACTTATATCTCAAGGTGGGTGGCGCATTTACGTTGTGGGCTCCAGTAACCACTAAGCACCAGGTGGGCTGTTAGCTCGTCCACCCACCTAAACAATAAAAAAAAACTGGAAACCTTAACACGTATGGATTATATTGCCGGCACTTTACATATTCTGGCTCCATGAATTACAATATAGACTTCGATCAGAAGATAATATAGATGATGATGAAGAAGATATACTGGATCTTTTTGTAGCAATATTATTCAAATTTCAGATTTATCGTTTTTAATGACTTTAATCATTCTTAATATTATACCTTTGACCTCTTCAAACGGAATGTTCGCGAAATGAGCGATCTGTACTTTTTGATCGGCGATTTCCTCTTTGATCTCATCGTATGTAGCTGCTGCCCAGAATGACGGAGGAGTTCGGTGGGAGATTGAGTGGAGAGCAATCTCGTGGCCTCTGTTGTATAGCTCGTTGACCAGTTGGTAGTTGGTGTACTCGTGGCTGACGTAGAAGGTAGCGCGTACCGGGCAATTGTTGGAGTTGACGCGGTTGTAGAGAACCTCACGATAGGTCTCCACGTTGAGAACGTTAACGCCGTCGTCAAATGTCAAAGTGACGAACTGGAATTAAAAATCAGTGAAGAATTAACATTTTGTGATGTGTTGAAAGTGATGAAAGGTTATTGCATGCAGCAGAGATGCGAATGTTGCGATGGATGTGTGGAGTAACGAGAATGGATAGAATACGGAATGAATATGTTAGAGGAAGTCTGAAAGTGACACCTGTGACAGAGAAGCTGAGAAGTGCGCGTTTGGGATGGTATGGACATGTGATGAGACGGGATTAAAATGAGGTTGGTAAGAAAATGTTAACTATGAATGTGGAAGGATACAGAGGAAGAGGTAGACATAAGAAGAAATGGATGGATTGCGTGAAATACGATATGGGTAAGCGGGGAGTGAGCGAAGAAATGGCATATGATAGAAGAGTATGGAAGGAGAAAACATATTGCGCCGACCTCACGTAACTGGGAGAAGGGCAGGATAATGATGATGATGAAGAATTAACATTTTGTAGGACAGACAATGCGGCGTTTAGGTAGTGACGCAAATTTGAATTTTAGACGTAAGCTGAAATGGAATCTAATAGTTCTAGAATACTCGAGAGTAAATCTTTACGACATCGCACATTACAATATCACATCAGTATCAGTTATAGTACTTTGAATGTTTTGATGGAACAATGCCACAAAACATTGGAATGCCATATAAACAAAATAAATAATTGAAGACATGAATGGATGAAGGGGATATGATGTAATATGTTGATTTTGAGAAAACGGGCAACAAACTTTTATTACTTGTACTTTTCTTCGTACATAGCTCCTTGATTTCATGCAATTTCTAAAAATAGCGTTTAAACTCGGAGTTTTAAGGTCTAATATGGCTTATAGGCACACGACACCTTCATTAAATATAAAAGCTCCAAAATTTTTAAAATGGTACTTAACCCCTTCACTCATGTCTTCAATTATAAGGATGGTGGTTTGATTTAGCATAGCATTATTATTCCATCTTTTGCCAAAGGCGACTTAGGCATGAGTCAGGCAGCAGCGTTCTCTGAGTATTACTCAGTATTATTCCCATTGCCAACTTGCATTGCTATGGTAGGGCTTATTGCAAGTCCGCACAGGCAGGTTCCGCCATATTATCTACTTTTGACTTGAAGCTATTACTCGTGGCACTGTGAAGGCTGAAGCTATCTTCATTAAATACAACGGAGCTCTTCGACCTCATGTTGCAAGGTGTAGGCTCCAGGGTCAATTCTACACAAGCTAGTCCATGAACTGGTTCACAAGCTTATGGAAAAAAACACCTAAGTTTTTTTTAGTCAGTAAAATATAAATTGCGTAAAGTCATCGCTTTGTTTGGACAAAATGACGTCACACGTAATGCACCTGCGTTTGTGTTTGTCAAAATTTGGACGACCATTTTGAAATAAGTACGATCCAAATCCTCATTCTCGTTATAAATATATTAAATCAGATATCACTCCTTCTGTATTTGCATCGCTCCCAAGCTCACCTGTGGCGTGTTCCTAGGTTCCAAGCCTCCCGGGATACTGGTAGACGAGCATCTGCAATCCGGGAGCTTGCACACTTCTGGGTCACATTCCGTAGCAAGTTGCAGTTCTTTAGCCAAAACCGCCGTGAGCAGAGCTGCATAAAAGACCAGCTTCATTATCGACAATTACTATTGTGCGTGCCGATTTTTATCACCTGCACATTTTATATTATTCAGAGATACTACTGCCCTGCCCTGTTATCAGTGTCTGTGATAATCACTCATTCGCTTAATGCCGATATTAATGATCCGTTCAGTGATTAAAGTGCATTTTTAGAAATAGACAGCTGTTATATGCATGGGTAATTAAAAAACTTGTAGGTTCTATTCTTTTTTTTTTTTTTTTTACGTTGACGTTCTCGGACGTATACGATTTATAGCGTGTTGTCGTCCTAAAAAATATTTTTTTTCTTAATCACTGCGTTCAACAAAAACGTTTTTTTTTGAACGCAGGGATACTTAAGACTACTGAAGTGTCCCACTTAATGATGCCCATGCACTTATGGCGGAATGTCAGAGACCCACTAGAGACAGAGATCGCGAGAGGTAGGATAGTCGACCATGATCAACACTACAATTAGATTAGATACACGGCCCAATCGCAGAGTTGTCGGCAAAAACGACTCTACGTACGGCCCATCACGCCACCTCGGCGGTGCTATGAGGACTCGTCGTTCACAGCCCTTTCCCACACCTATGCCTTTTATGTTACCTGAATGATACGTTGATTGTGGCCTGAACTACTGTGGGACGGTTTGCCTTGCCTACGGTGGCGCTTGAGAAATGCCAGACCCTGCTGTTTCACAGAACTGGAAGAAAGCCAGGGTTGTGTTGTGTGTGTACCGCGTTGTGGTACCTCAACCCAGAATTGGACGGTCGTCGGAACTTCCATGCTCACTTCGAGAAGTATTGCCCCCGGCTAATGGCGATAGGAAACGTCGCGGATCTTTTTTTTATGATTGAAGGATTACTGGTGACCCGGAGGCCTTTCCAGTTTCACCAGGACAGGTGGGCGAGCAAAGGCTCAGCCAGGAGGGGTGAGATTTGCTAACAGCTGCCCGAGTGCGTCCGAAGGAGACCTAACAACTCAAGAGTAACTGCTTCGCGAATGAATCTACTACCGGGTCGGAATCGTGACTCGCTGAGAAGATCCGGTGAGAAACTGAGCGAACTGATGCATGGGTTAGGTTTCACGTCGACCTTTTTGTCGAGTTCGATGAGTATGGTTACCAGAGTCCCTAAGCCTGCTCCTAGTGTTAGAGCTGAGCGTCTAATGCAAAGGTTATTGGATCTAATGGATCCGCAAGGACGTGTCTAGGGCGTTGACGGTGACTGGCTCCTGCGTGATCAGGATTCGGGGAGTAGTCAGCGGTGGCAATGATAACGCGATTATCATAACGCATAGGCTTATCGAAGTACTGTTCCGACGCTGACTTCATGTATTTCCGGATTGATTCGAGGCCCAGTACGTCGTGTAGGGTCACGGAGCTGCGACGGCCGCAGCGTGGGATTGCGGTCAGGGCGATCCGTGGACACCGCACCGTCCCTTTCAAAGCAGCCTGCATTCTAGCCGGGACGCTCACCGCCGATTATGCAGGGGAACGCGAATTCCTCGACAGGGGGAGCCACGTCCCAGCGGAGTACCGATTAAAGAGCGATGGCCTTAATCTCGGTTTGTTATCGAGGCGTGGTCACGTCGTTTATCGAATCCGGCCACTGGTCACCGGGTCGTCGAGGAGGTGCACCTGTTTCTCGCAAAATGGGTTAATCACGAACGATGGCGTCTCACTTTCCGGTTGACGCATATGCTCACTGGCCATGGGTGCTTCGGCCGATACCTATTACCCGGAGGTAGCCGACGATGGAGCACCACCATTGTGGTTGCGATGAGGGCCGTCGTGGCTACGATGATCGGCAGTGAGGAGTCCTGGAAGGCAATGCTCGACTTCAGCAAGTCCATCATATGGGGGCTGTAGCAGTGTTTTCGACCGGCTCCAGTGTCTGTAGGAGGTGACGTCCCCCAGTGAAGATTACGGGGCCACCTGACGGCCGATGTGGAGTCATCGATTATCACTTCGACGTCTCAATGGTCGGGCGGTCTAGGGTTGACGTCGCGAGTCTGATTGTAGTGTTAACCCCGGAGACCCAACTACAATGCTCGGTTTCTTACCTCTGATGGAGATCGCATATCGGTTCAGGGATTTCAAGGGGAGTTGGGATTGAAGCTGAAAATATCCTTGGGCCCTCAGTTAACTCCCAAGATTTGCTGACCGTTAAGCCTCACATACCCTGGGCGCCCTGGGCGTCCCCTGGGCGCGGACACCTCGAACGAGATACGGCCCCTGTCCGAAAAAAAAGTTAAAAAAACGTTAAGTATGTATAAGTCACTGCAATTTCCTCGAAACGTTGATAAGATAATCGATACATTTCTTATCAATTCGTAATCAGATTTATATAAATTTCAAATCAAAATGAGACATAAGCATTGTCACGAACGATAAACTGATTATTATATAAATTGGAGATTATTGATCATAAAGTAAGTAGACTAAGTTTTGGTGTACATTTTTTGGGATGTTGCCAAACCTCTGACCGGTCCGTAGACGCTGGGAGCGGATCGCGGGCCCAAGGGTGATATTTAGGGCCCTAACCACTAAATGACTCCACTGCACATTCGCCCAAGCATCCGATTCCTCCTGAGGTCAGAACCCGGGCGACGTAAGGACGTTATCGCAGTCAACACTGCAACCAGACGCGCGGCCGATCCCTAGGGCACCCGGCCTACGGATTCTTCTAGGCGAAGCGAGGGCTCTGAATCGCCAGCCGTCTCGGTACGACAGCCAGTCTAGCCCTCCAGGCGGTACCGCTGGTATCCCGGGATACCCGCTGAGTCAGAACCAGCCTGCCGGGTAAGGACGCGATACAATATACCAATCGATTGCTCTTTTCATGTTTCTGTTACTCTTTGGCGGCGCGCTAAAGTTGTGATGTACTTTTTTTTTTTTTTTTTTTTTTTCGGGTAGAGGGCCGAACCTCCTACGAGGTCCCCGCGCAAAAGGGGCGCGCGGGGTATGTGAGACTCAACGATCTGCATGGTGTTGTGAGCAGACCGCGGGCCCAAGGATTTTAGAGCCCACCCACTAAACGACTCCCCTGCACTCTTACACCCGACGTCCGATCCCCTCCGAGGTCAGAACCCGGATGAGGTAGGGGGGCTACCGCGGTCAACACTACAACCAGACGGCGCGGCTCACCCCAAGGACGCCCAGCCGACGGAGCCTTCGAGGCGAATCGAAGGCTCTGAAACGTCGGCCGTCTCGGTACGGCAGCCCGTCGGGCCGCCCAGACGGTGCCGCTGGTGTCCCGGAATACCCCGCTGGACCAGAACCAGCCTGCCGGGTCGGGACGCGATACACCGTCGACCGGTCGCTCTATTCACTCCACGGCAGCGCGCTAGAGTGCTGGTAGCGCGCCGCGCGGCCTCACCCCCTCAGGTCGCCCCTTGACCTTCACCGGGGGGAGGCCGCCACCTACAGGGGCCGGGACGTACGGGCGTATTCCCGCCTCCGGCCCCCGGCTCGACGGCGACGGATCGGTGCGGAAAGGGAAGAGCTCTCCCTCTCTCGCTCCGCCGCCTCCTTCTGCGATATGGTGGACTCGCAGAAGTCGAGCATCGCCTTCCAGGACGCGTCGCTGCCGAGCATCGTAGCCACGACGCGCGGCAGCGAGAGGTCCTCTCCAATGACCGCGACGAGGGCGGCGCGTTGCTCGTCGAATCCAGAGCAACGCGCCAGCGTGTGTTCCGCTGTATCTTCCTCGTCGCGGTCCGCGCAGTGGTGGCACTGCGCCGTCGGTTCCCTTCCGGCTATCTTGTGCAAGTACCGGCCGAAACAACCATGGCTGGTAAGCATCTGCGTTAGCCGGAAGGTGAGGCATCCGCGGTCGCGGCCCACCCAGTCCGCGAGAACCGGGCGGACCGCCTCGACGGTTCGGAGGCCGGCCGACGGGTCCGCCAAGCGGCGAGACCACGCCTCCAGTACGGACCGCCGAGAGTGGAGCCTCCGCGCTCGAACTACACCTTCGCTGGGGCGCCCTTCCCCCCTAGAGCGGAGGTCGCTACGCCACCGGTAATCGGCAGCGAGCGCCTCCGCCTCCAGGTCCCAGGGTGGCGCCCCGGCGAGCAAGCACGCCGCCTCGAAGGAGACGGTGCGGTATCCTCGGATCGCCCTGACCGCGATCGCGCGCTGCGGACGTCGCAGCGCGGCGACGTTCTGGCGGGTCAGGGCGTGGCACCATACGGGCGCACCGTATAGTGCCATCGACCGCACCACCCCCATGTAGAGGCGGCGCGCCACCTGATCGGGACCCCCGACGTTTGGAAGCAGCCGGCTCAAAGAGCCGGCCGTCGCCATCAGTCGAGGGCCCAACTTCGCAAAGTGAGCGCGGAAGTTCCACCGACCGTCCAGTTCAAGGCCGAGGTACCGAAGACCGGTCACCCCGACCCCGACGCGGACGCCTCCGATCACGAGGTGGGCACCCAGAGGCGGCGCTCGTCCCGGCCCGTGAAAGAGCAGGGCCTGGGTTTTGTCGAGCGCCACCTCGAGCCCCAACCGTCGGATCCTGGTGACGACGTGTGTGATGTACTGCTAAATTGTTTTTATTGCATACGAACTTTCAACCTAATTGGTGTTAAATTATGATACTATACTGTACTGTGTTGTAGCTTGGAAAAACACATAGCGCGTTGCCTGTAAATTGTTGTAAAGTTGAAAAACAAAACTGTGAAAAATTCTTTATTAACTACTAGCTGACCCGGCAGACTTCGTAGTGCCTCAATCGATAAATAAAAGACCTAAACTATTGTATAAAATAAACTTAAAACAAACAAAAGGAATCCGTCCGATGGGGGACACTTCAAGGGGAAAACAAAATTGTTACTTTTATTTAATTCCGAGCATTTTCATATTTATCTACCTTTTACACCTTCTCTAGACTTCCACAAATAATTCAAGACCGAAATTAGCCAAATCGGTCCAGCCGTTCTCGAGTTTTAGCGAGACTAACGAACAGCAATTCATTTTTATTTATATAGATTTATAAACTGGTACAATCGTGCCATGCTCAATCAAGATCAACGGAAGGATCTTTACTCTTCGAAAAATATAGTTAAATATAGAAAAATATAGTATCCTTTTTTTATAGTAAAATATTTTGATATTAATATGTGATATAAAATATTTTGATTTTAATGTGTGCTACCAATTTTTGCGATCATGGACAACTACACTGTTATATTGTTTTAACTACCCTAAAAAATCTATAAAAATAATTTCGACTTTTTCGTTTCTTTGCACACAGAAATAACTTATTTGAACAATATTTTGAAGTCTCTAGGTTTGTTTGACTTCGGGCTGGCGAAAACAAAAGGAAATGCCAAAAATATTTAATATCATTGGGCTCTAAGCAATAATATAAAATATACTAAAGTTAAAATGTTTAGATATGTGCTTGAAGCTTGCAGTTTTCTTGAAAAAGGGCCTACCTCCGCTTAGGGGCATCGGAAATGTCAGTGGAAAAACCGTGTCTAGATTTGAAAATAGTATTGAAGTTCCAAAATAAAGAGAAATAAACGCTCGGGGAATTTCCCTAGAGTTAATTCATTCCACAGTTAATACGTCCAAAAAAGAAATGATCTCTGAAAACGCATGGAAGCTAAACGAATTGATGAACTTTAGTTCTGGGTACAGGTTTGAGTACATGCGAGGAAGCTTTCATGTAGACATCGCCGATAAGATATATAGTAGAGCAGGCAGAGATTGTATGGTCAAGTAAAAAGGAGGTCACCAGACTAAGTCAGAAATTCTTCCCTTGGTCGGGGACCTAAAAGAAAACTCAAGGCAACGTGGAAAGATATACTGTTGAAGGATAAGAGGGAATACAATGTTGCTAAAGAGAATATCGAATGGATGAGAAAAATAAAGAAAGCTGACTCCAACCCCATGTGAGACAATTAAGGCGTAAGACAAATATTAAAACGGGGATCGTTTAACAGTTGTTTGGTACGCGTCTTTACGGATCCATCAGATCCAATAACTCTTGAATTAGATACCTTCAGCTCTAACACTAGGAGCAGGCTTAGAAACCACGGTAACCGTACTCGTCGAACTCGGTAATGAGTTCGACGTGCAACCTAACCCATGCATCAGCCCGCTGAGTTTCTCGCAGGATCTTCTCAGCGGGTCGCAATTCCAATTCGATAGTAGATTAATTCGCGAAGCAGCTACTCTTGAGTTGTTAGGTCTTCTTCGGAAGCGCTCGGGTAGCTGTTAGCAAATCCCACCCCTCCTGGCTGAGCCTTGCTCGCCCACCTGTTCGGGTGAAGCTGGAAAGGCCTCCGGGCCACAAGTAATACTTCAAGCATAAAAAAAAGTTGTTTGGAAGGTGGAATAACTACTGTACAAGGCAATAGAAACTTCCACCTTAACTCAAGGTGAGTGTTCTTATTTTCATTTAAATGGGTCAAAAACTGCTTTCTCTATTAGCTAAAAAAATAATCATCAAATAAATCCAAATATCGTCTAGTTGTCGTGGCCCAAAGGATAAGGTAAGTAACCAATTTTTCTAATGAAATATGTATGTATGAGTATGTACGTACTTAACAAATGCTCACGATTGACTACCACGGTGAAGGAATAAGCATCGTGTAATAAAAAATTAGCGTTATTACGGGTGGTAGGAAGTCTTGTGAGTCCGCACGGGTAGGTATCACCACTCTGCCTATTTCTGCCGTGAAGTAGTAATGCGTTTCGGTTTGAAGGGTGGGGTAGCCGTTGTAGCTATACTGAGACCTTAGAACTTATATCTCAAGGTGTGTAGCGCATTTACGTTATAGATGTCTATGGGCTCAAGTAACCACTTAACACCAGGTGGGCTGTGAGCTCGTCCACACATCTAAGAAATAAAAAATAAATAAAAAAAATTACTGGTGGTAGGACGTCTTGCGGGTCCGCACGGGTAGGTAGGTACCAACACCCTGCATTTTTGTGCCGTATAACTCATATTTCAAGGTGGATGGCAGCATTTATATTATAGATGTCTATGGGGTCCGGTAACCACTTAACACCAGGTGGGCCGTGAGCTCGTCCACTTGGCTTGGTAAGAATCAAACACAAATTAATTTTAAATTTTTTATTTCCTTAACTGAATTAAGCTTATTACTGTCCAAGGGGATTTCCTACCCAGGGGTAATTCCTGGGACACGTGTTGCAAATCGTCATGTAGTAAGACAGCTGTAACAGAGAATATAAATTATTATTGGTACCATTTTATTTGATCCCGTGATTTGAGATCTAACGTGTCAAGTTGGACTGGGTAGGTTCCCGGAATTGCTTAATAGCATTCCAATTGATTTGGTTGTGCAGTGGCTAGCGCCGAAGATGGCTAGGCCAGAATCGTGGGTTCGATTCCCATTCGTGTAATGTTCAGGTTTGTTTGTCCTTTGGGTTGCTTAACAACTACATGGATAACATGCAACAACATAATATGCAACATCTATATACGTATCTACAGTTGTACATATCGACGCTTGAAAGGCAAACGTGGCTAAGCGACAATAACTGCTTTGTACATAAATTATAGGCAATAACCATATTCGATGCGCAAAAAAATATATATTTCTAGGTCTATTAAAATCATTTCAATCCTACAGCTACTAGCTAGATTCTACTACAGGTAGATTCGTTAAAACAAATTTTGCTTTCAGGTATTTCAACTTTAAATTAGTCTACTGTAAAGTTCACGCATTGTCGCTTAGTCACGTTTACCTTTCAAGCTTCGATATGTATATTTGTTTCGGTTTCCATAGTGCAGGGAATCCCAGTTCAGGGCTGGACGTTTTTGTACCCGATTACTATGTTATATTTTGCCTTGAAACGAAATATGCATTCACACAATGTATACCACAATACGCAGTTGGCATTTGGACACAATGTTTAATTGTCTCTTTGTTCTAATAATAACCTTGAATTCCTGGCGGAAGACACTATATTTGTAATCTAGAATTCAATATCTCGGTGCACTTGTCGTGTGTATGTTTTCCGCGCCAGAAATACTGGAAACGTTATACATATATGATCGGATATTATTTCATCTTTCAATAAGCCCGTTGGTAGTTGTGGTAGTAGACAGACAACCAATGAGGTCGACCAACGATCTAGCCGAAATACCTTGTAGAGACTGGATGCGAAAGGCAAGAGACAGAAAAGAATGGAGTGCATATGAAGAGACACTCAGCATTGAGTGGAAAAGAGTTGACGAAGAGAGTTCGTGAGCTCGTCCACAAATCAAAGCAATACAAATCGGGTAATATCAAGTAGACTTCCAGCTTATTCGGCCATAAACAGTCAACAGTAATAGCAGTAGTACAAATAATATGTCTTCACTCGCCTGATTATGAGTTCCCGTCAGTGGCCCGCAGAACGATGGTCTACAAATTGATGGCATAGTAAATTTGCACTGCTGCTGACGGTATCGATCGATCGGGACGGGGTTCTTCACCCAATCGATGACTTCGGCTGAGTTCACCTAAAATAATGTATAGATTATATTAATACTGAGATTGGTGGAGAGCCTCAAGGGTCAGTTGGCATTTAGTTGTCACGGGAGCCTGTAGATATCGTGACATGATGAGATGATGATAGCCTAAAGGCACCTGGGATACTCGTATCGAGCAATGTGGCTATGCCCGTGGCTTAATCCCAGAGAAATTTGCAGATGTTTCTGAAAAATACGTACTTAAGTTTTTCACGAATGACTTCGACGATGATGATTTTAATTTGGCTCTAATTACATCTAATTACACTCTGGCTGTGTGTATCATCATATAGTAATGCGTTCCGATTTGAAAGATAGAATACCTATTATATACAACTGAGTTTCAGTCGTCATATCTCAGGTATGGCAGCATTCGGCAAAGTCTCTGGCCCCCGATAACTTTTTAACACTAAGTGGGCTGTAAAAGCCTTTATCTATCGATTCATGCTATACAGTTCACCAAAATATTTTCTCCCCATCTGGATACATAAGGTTCAAACAAGGTAACAGTGTAACGGTAATGGGAATTGAAATATGAAGAATAGCATGCGTCTTCGAAGTTAGGTGATTCCTTTTTAATTTTCACAATTGACGTGGTTTGTATTTCGTTTCTTAAAAAAAAAAGACTGTGAAAGAAGATCCCATTGCACCGATTACCATGTCATCATACCAGTACAAATCAGCAATAAGTTCAATTAGTTCCACGACTCACCATGAAGACATCATTTAAGTTGTTAATGATGTCCATGAATCTGACGAAAGCGCGTTTGATGGCGGGGTTAGACGAAATGAACCATTCGTGGACGAAGAATCCGAACGGGGCTCTGTTCCCGAGGTAGTGTCTCTCGAAGTTGGTCAGGATAAACTTGAACCATCCTTCCTCGTCGCTACGGTCTGGCCTAGAAATTTAGTTCCTAATGAATTTTTGATCTTGTAAATAAGGCGCATTGTGCATTTATTTGTAATGTAAAAGTTATGTGCGGTAGACTAGTGCAGATGTGCCTGGTGTGGAAGAATGCATAGACATCACAACGTGCTTGTGTCTATCTTGAGACACAAGATCGAAGTTCCAACCGGACTGGCGTAAATAATGATTTGTTTATGTAGAACCATAAAAATATAACTTTAAGAATTATGTAGTTCAATTTTTTGTTTTTTTTTTGTCGTTGTTAGACTTACACTGTTTTCTATTTTGGCGCAGATTCGTGTAAAAGAAAGTTCTTGGATTATCTGTGTTTAATAGTGTTTTGACGATTGGTTTATTCATTAGTCTTAGCACATATTATGATATCCTTTCTGAAGGAGCATAAGTTAAAGGTGATAAAATAAATTTGGATGAATAACTAACATTTTGTGTATTATTGATCTTTTTCCGTTACTTTCTTGACAAAGCAGTATATGGGCTCCAGTAATTAAAGAGGTAATTTGCCTATTTATGTATATCAATAAAACTTACGTGAAGAAGCAACCATCCACCATGGAGCAAGGGAAATTGTTGAGATCTCTCCAGCTGATCATAGGGAGCACCCACGGTCCAGGAATCGACGCAGTTGGGCATGGAGGAATAATGCAGTCCTGAATAGATTCGTGGTGAAGAGTGTAAGGCCATAGACCTGGATTGGTTAAGGCAGTTGTGGGCCATGTGCAGTCATATAGTAAATCAAAATCTGCCATAACCTGGAAACTTGTGTTACCAGTCATCTGAAGGAAGGGGATACGCACACCTGGAAATGAATTAGTTTGATATCATCAGTTTTAGTTTAGGTATTATCTTAAATTATACCCGTAGTATCTAGGTTATCGTTGTACCAATTTAGAAGCACTAGGAACCATTTCAGATTATTTTTAATAGGTTTCACCACTATTAAAATGGATTTGCCGAAAGTTATCAAAATTGCAAGTTTTCGTTGATTTGGCTTTAAATTGAGCGGAAGAAGACCACGAGGTAGAGGCCCGATACGTTGGATTGACCAGATCCGCACTACCCTCGACACCACAGTTCACGATGCTCTACACTCGGCGGCAGATAGAGGCAAATGGCGCGGAATAGTCCGTAATAAACTCTTGTTGCGAGGAGGCGGTCACGACCCTCAGTATTGAGGAAACCGAAGCAAAAAGAAGAAGAAGAAGGCTTTAAATAATATTTATACATATTTTTTGTCGATTAACGCCATACCTTTAATTGCACTAGCGGGGATGCTAGCAAAATGCGCCATTTGTCTTTTCTGATCTCCAATTTCCTGGACCAAGTTTTGATACGTGGCATCAGCCCAGAACGTCTGGGGGGTTCTGTGACTGATCGAATGTAGAGCAATCTCGAAGCCTCTATTGTAGAGTTCATTGACCAGCTGATAGTTTGTGTACTCGTGGCTGACGTAGAAGGTAGCTCCGGCTGGGCAGCGGTTCGAGTTGATGCGGCCGTAAAGGACCTCACGGTATGTCTCAATGTTAATGACATTGATACCGTCATCGAACGTTACGGTTACAAACTGCAACGTAAAAAATATAACATTGTAGACTGGCTTATAATTAATAAGGGTATTATAAGCCCTTACAGACAATTACCGAAATCCTGCCTATTTATGCTGCGAACCGTTCGTGCGATTCGTTTGGAAGGATCAAACAGTCTAAAACTACACAATTGAGGCATCGACTCCAATTCTCAATGTTCATGGCTGTATTCATAGTGTAATAATATCTACAGGCTATATATACTAATCAGTAACCAGTAGATCGGCCGTGAACTCATTCATGGTATTTATAGTATTCATGATATTTTTAATGATTTACGTACTTAGCAAATGTTCATGGTTGACTTGAAGGAATAGGATAGGAATTGACGGTGAAGGAATAACATCGTGTAATAAAAATCAAACTCGCAAAATTGCAATTTGCGTAATTACTGGTGGTAAGACCTCTTGTGAGTCAGCACAGGTAGGTACCACCACCCCGCCTATTTCTGCCGTGAAGCAGTAATGTGTTTCGGTTTGCAGGGTGGAGCATACTGAGACCTTAGAACTCATATCTCAAGGTGGGTGACGGCATTTACGTTATAGATGTCTATGGGCTTCAGTAACAAGTTCACAAAATGCTCTGTGTTCTTGGTAGAACACAAGCTGATGGTCCAGCCTGTGTGATTTGAGCACCGATATAGTCGCATCGTTTGATACACGCAAGTGTCTTATGCCTTATGTTACGAGGTTAATAAAAGCGCATGTCAGGAATTCGAATACTAAATATATTTCACGAATTCTAGTCCCGACTCAAACCGGGACACTGTGGTATATAAGCCCAGTACTCAATCGCAAACAGGTCAACTGCTTCTCAACGAGGCAGTCAACAGCTACAACAAAAGCTATATTTTAATTTTGGCTGACACGGTGGTGCAGTGGTTAGCACTCCTAACTGTTGCGCCTAGGGTCACAGGTTCGATTCTCGCATCGGGCAAACATTCGTGTGAAGAACATTTTTGTTTGCCCTATATCTGGGTGTTTATTATCTATGTATTTTTTTTAAAACGTATATAACTTGTATATATGGCTTTCTTAACCATAACACAGGGAATCCTAAATTAGGACCGGATTAGTGAGCTTATAAATAAAAAAAATTGGTTGTCTGTCAGGTTGATTTACGGAACGACAGTTTTACGATTGATAACGTCATAAAGAAATATTGATAAAAAATTGCATACTTTTATGAATTGAATTGAATTAATATCACTTAATTATCATTATTTTACAACCTATGTATAGCTCACCCTCTTTAAGAACGGTTAGCTGGTAGATAACTCAATTGTTGAGTTAAGCTCGCCATTTTATTACATTTCGCAATTATTATATTCTATTAACTGTGTGTACAACGTGTACAATAAATAATAAAGAATATTTTGTGTAATACAAAGAAGGAGTTAATTGAAAATCACTTTTTTTTTCCGATAAGTTAACGCTTGGGCCGATCGTGCCTCTCTATCACTTGCTTCGCGTTCTCGCTTACACACTCAGGCTCAGGCGGAACGTGACACTATTTCTTGCGTGCAACCGATGTTCATCAATTTATATGACGTCATCACGTCAAAAAACAAAGAAAACTATTTAGTTTGATAAAAACCAAACACCCATTCTAATAGCAAGCGCGATAGATACTATAAAATAGAATATTTATTTTTATTCTGATTATTACTGACCCGCGTATTAGGAGAAATTAATAAAACTAGAGGTCCTGCAGTAGTCGAAATTCGACTATAATTAATTGGAATTGTAAGTTTGTACACTATTATGATTGTATTTTATACTTGTATAATCACAAATTTCGCCAAGACTACACTATAAATAATATTAACAAAGACGAACAATATTTAATCTCAATTTGATAACAGACGTCAAGAACAAAAGTTTGACAATAAATAGTATGCATGCGAGTGTGCGTCAAATACATGGTATGTAATGTGTGTAATGTTTTCTTTATTGATTTAATGTATCTTTTATGGATTATTTTAAAAAAATATTAGCATTGTGCACTTCTTCTCTATATTCTCTATAAGTGTGGAAAATTTCATACTCCTCCGTCCGCGCAATTTTCGTAAAAAGGGATACACAGTTCTTGCTTCACGTATTAATATATAGATTACTGTCCTTCAACGGTACTTGCGGTATGTGTATTTTTGAGCGTGTTTTCTTTGAATAGGACTCGTAAAATAACGTAATGGGGATTTTCACGGGATGAGCTGATATGAAACATTAAAAATTAATTAGGACCACTTATTATTAAGCAATCACGTAATGGGTAATATATACATAGAAAATTCTTATGTTATACCTTTAAACGAGCAATTCTTGTATACATATAATATAATCTCAATCTCGGAAACGGCTTCAACGATTTTCATAAAATTTAGTATAAAGGGGATTTCGGGGGCGATAAATCGATCTAGCTACGATTTATTTTCAGAAAATGTTTTTTTATTCGTGTTTTCAATAATCAACTCTTCCCGACATCTATTGGCGAATAATAATACTATTTTTCTTAATTGAGGGCAACTAACCGCTTTGAAGACACAACAAGATGGCGTTATCAAAAAAAACCGAGCAAGGCTCGGTCATCATCTAGTTATTAATACAGCTTGTACCAGAATAATTATTTAATCGTCCAGTCCAGAAAGAATAGCACTTCTAATGAATATTATGCTCTTGATCACGACAGGATTGATATTCGAAAGTCTACAAGATCTACCAGACGGACACTAAATATCACTCGACTTTTTTTTTTTCAAAAATTATCGAGTAGGCTACTTAAAAATGATCCTCAAACAGACCTGTGGAGTGTCTCTGGCTCGTAATCCTCCAGGAATATTAGTGGACGAGCATCTGCAGTCCGGGAGCTTACAAGCATCTTCGTCACATGGTGTAGCCAATGGCAGCTCAGTGCCAAGAGCCGCAGCCACGAGGAGCAAAGTGCACAAAACCGACAGCCTCTTCATCGCGATATTCGGAATCTTTGATCGGATCAAAGTAAGAAACCTATTTTATATAGGTACAATTAGATTTTTATCATTTAATTTAATTTTAATCGCGTATTCACAATCATTGCGTTTTTTATCTTATCAAAGGACTACCAGTTGTGATAAATTATTTCTGTTCTGTAAACGGTCCCTAAACGGAAATTCTTTAATTTTCACTTTTATACGTCCGTTCTTATTTGGTTCACTTGCGTATTTTTTTGAAGTTATACTTCATTAGGCGCGTTATGAAAAATTGAAAGATGAGAGTGAAATTTTACGATGCGCGCGCACCGTGACACAAAATTAACAGAATGAAGTTGCCCACTAAATCGCTCATTACAATATGACCAACATAGCTTGGCAAGTCTGAATGGTGAACTTTCCGAACCGTACCGAGAACTACCGAATTTATACGTTGTCAAGAAAAGGGATGTCCAATATGCGTGTTTGAGGATGTTGTTTAATCGATTTTTTTTCAAATTGATTAAAATTTAAAATAAAAAAAAAGAAATAAATTTAATAAAAATAAAGTATTACTTCTTACGCGCGTACATAAGTACACGCACCCTTTTTTCCCGTACCTATTCGCTGGTAGCCCTAGAATTTGCTACAGTAGCCCTAGCAAGAGCTGTGCTTCGCAGAATCTACCACCTGATCGGAATCGTGACCCACTGAGAAGATCCGGCGAGTAGCTCACTGGGCTAATGACCTGCGTATGTTTGCAGGATCAAACGATACAATTGTTTTATATTACTTGGATGGATTGTGTGAAAGAGGATATACGAGATAAGGGTGTGAATGCAGAGATGACGGATGGCCTGAATGGAAAATGCCACGCTGATCCCCCATAGCGGGTTAAGGGCAAGGAAAATAATAAAGCGGTGCAATTGTTCAATAGGTTTAATTATTTGGTCCTGGAGTAATCATCCAATAATCCATCTATCCAAAAAACAGTAATCTGGACTTCGAAAATTCAAGTTACTCCAAGTTCTCCAATTTACACTAATTTAGTTTTTTTTTTTATTGCCCTTGTAGGCAGACGAGCATACGGCCCACCTGAAGGTAAGTGGTTACCGTCGCCCATGAACTTCAGCAATGCCAGGGGCAGAGCCAAGCCGCTGCCTACCGCTTAATACTCTCCACAAGCCTCGTTTGAAGAAGGACATGTCATAGCGCTCGGGAAACACCGTGGAGGGGAGCTCATTCCATAGCCGGATGGTACGTGGCAAAAAAGACCTCTGGAAACGCACTGTGGATGACCGCAGTGGCTCCAGGTAGTATGGATGAACTCTACTCCGGTGGCGGGCGGTGCGATGGTAAAAACGAGATGCCGGTATCATCTCGAACAATTCCTCAGAGCACTCCCTATGGAACATGCGGTACAAAATACAGAGGGAACCGAAGTCCCTCCGGAGACCCAGAGGTTCCAAACGATCCGTGCTTAAGACATTATTCGTCAATTATCTTCTAACGATTTCTAAATTTAAATGACATTTGTTTTAATGGATTCTGGAAACATCTGGTACATGAAGAGATTCTTTCAGAAGGATCATCCGGTTGTATGTAGAGTTGTTAAACTCCAACACATGACTACTCTAACAAATATGGTGTTTCCTGTCAGTCTTCTCTCAATGAAACCTGACAATATATCTAGAAGCAAATAGCGGCTTTGTTATACTTCTGGACTTGATTATGATCAACGGTGACCGCTCACTAATTTTGTTTATTCGGGGCCGAACCTCCTACGAGGTCCCGAGGTCTAGGGGCTGCACGAAGTATATGGGACTGGATTGTTCCTAGAGATGGGGAGAGGACCGAGGACCCAAGAGGCGGCATTTAAGGCCTTTTTTTTTGTCAGGAGGAAATCGCCGGACTTCCGCCCTTTTCTGGGGATATTGGGCGGGGTATGTCAGAGTCGAACTGACTAAAACTCGCTCAACAACCAATGTACAAACTTCGCATGAGACAGAACTCATGACAAGGCAAAGTGGGGAAAGAGGAAAGTGAAGCGTTTAGTGCGGAGCACATCTCTCCCATCACCCTCCCCCTCGGGACGCCGGACTGGCGGTCGTCGGCGCCACGACGACCAGCCCTCTCGAACTGTCCGAAGCCCGCCTAGATGGCGCCGGTTAGAGTGGGTTTAAGGCCCTACCCAATAATGCACTCTCCTGCACTCTCGCCCAAGCGTCCGATCCCCCCGAGGTCAGAGCCCGGGCGGTCTAAGGTGGTTACTGCGATCCTGGTGGGCTGTGAGCTCGTCCACCCATATAAACAATAAAAAAAAGATCATAATAATGATAAATGAAAATCAAAAGTTAGCTTAATCAACCGAAAATGTGTACGTAAAAAGAATACCGAGAACGCTTTTTTTATCAAAATAAGATCAAGAGAAAAAATATATTTGTGGAAATTGATAATAAGGTTTTTAATCACAGTTTTTTATTATTATTAGATACTAAGAATTCTGAGAACAACAATAACAAAATTAATTAATACGATATCGGCTGTAGCCTTTTATTTATTTTATCTTTGAGTATCTTCCGTGTGTTAGTTCCTTTTTTTTATTGCCTAGATGGTTGGACGAGCTCACAGCCCACCTGGTGTTAAGTGGTTACTGGAGCGCATAGACATCTACGACGTAAATGCGCCACCCACCTTGAGATATCAGTTCCAATGTCTCAGTATAGTTACAACGGCTGCCCCGCCCTTCAAACCGAAATGCATTACTGCTTCACGGCAGAAATAAGCGGGGTAGTGGTACCTACCCGCGCGGACTCACAGGAGGTCCTACCACCAGTAATTACGCAAATTATAATTTTGCGGGTTTGATTTTTATTACACGATGTTATTCCTTCACCGTGGAAGTAAATCGTGAACAATTGTTGAGTACGTATCTCATTAGAAAAATTAGTAACCATCTGGGATTTGAACTCCAGTGCATCGCTTCAACACAAATGCACCGGACGTCTTATCCTTTAGGCCACGTCGACTTCAAAGTGTTGCTACCACTAGTCCTTGCAAGAGTAGTGCTTCGCAGAATTTATCACCGTTTCGGAAACGCGACCCACTGAGAAACTCAGTGGGTTAACTAAACTCAATCTATGGGTTAATTTACTGACCGATATCCATAGTGGAGTCGAGATGGTATTATTCTAGGCCAACAATATACAGACGAAAAATCATTCTAAAAACTAAAGTAGTGGCTATAAACACGACTAGCATTCAAATTCCAATCTGATAGTCTTTGTTGTCAACATCGATATGAGATACTATCGTTTGATTTTTTTTTATCGAATCAAAGCAGAAAACAGTTGTCGGTTTTTCAATAATTACCTCATTTACTTTTTAATGCTAAAATTTATCGATCGATTTCAATAAACGTTATCTTGTTGGTTATTCCCAGCGCAGCTATTAACATTCAGTAGTTCTATCATCGACTCTAATATTAGAGATTAGTTTTCCTGTAGTTGAGAACAGCTCTACAATTAGAGTTGTAATGTTTAGTTTTCCTCTAATTTAGTTTTCCTGGTGAAGTCGTCGTGGCCTAAGGGATAAGACGTCCGGTGCATTCATATCTAGGGATGCAGGCGAGTAACAATTTTTCTAATGAAATACGTACTTACCCAATGTTCACGATTGATTTCCACGGTGAAGGAATAACATCGTGTAATAAAAATGAAATCCGCAAAATTATAATTTGCGTAATTACTGGTGGTAGGACGTATTGTGAGTCCGCACGGGTAGGTACCACCACCCCGCCTAGTTCTGCCGAAGCTGCTGAAGCAGTAATGCGTTTCGGTTTGAAGGCTTTATAACTACACTGAGACCTTAGAACTTATATCTCATGGGGGGTGGCGCATTTACGCTGTAGATGTCTATGTGCTCTGGTAACCACTTAACACCAGGTCGGCCGTGAGCTCGCCCACTCATCTAAGCAATAAAAAATAAATAAATAAAAGAATACAAATTAAAATTATTATCATTTGCATACTATTTGCACGTAGAGCACAAGAGAGTTAGTTTGGTGATAAAATGCCGATTCAAATTATTAACATGGTTAACATGTCTAAATTAACAAACGCCCGGGTGTCTAGATGACAATAAAAAATCTTTATAACCCACAATTTCACATTGGCATTAAAAGTAAATTCGACGAGTAAATTAACCTATAGACACAGCCCATCGAGTTTTTCGCCGGATTTTTTCATTGGGTCGCGTTTCCGATCCGGTGGTGGATTCTGCGAAGCACTGTTCTTGCTAGGGCCAGTGTTAGCAAAACTCCCGGTTTGAGCCCCGTGAGCTCACCTACACGTCAAGGAGAAGCTGAAATAGCCTCTCAAGACTATCAGCGTAGGTAGGAAAAAAATGTACATAATATGAGCAGGCTCTATTTATGTATTCGCAATCTAAATGAATATTTTTTAAACTACCATCTATACAAAACTGGGAGTACTTCGAGAACCACAGCTTTTGTCAAATTCTTGTCATTGTGAGCGAAACGGTGACGAGCGGAAATAGTTCATATATTAAAATACAGATGGCACTGATTAAAGTTCTTGTTATATTTCATAAAAAGTTATGTAGATACATTAAATATTAAATATATAATAACTAAAAGATACCAATTGATCTGAACGACATCAAGACACTGTTAGTTCTAAAGTAAATGTCAAAAAATATTGTTAAAGAAGATTTTACGGCAGACACGTTTTCGACAATATTTGAGTATTATGAGTATATTGAGTATTATGTATTGAGTATAATTAACTTTAAGATAACTTTGAAATGTCGGTGAATTCATTAATTATTATTAATCCTCCGTGACCACAAAATTGTTAAATATTCGAATTATCAGACGATAATAGAATGATAATTCTAAATGCAGGACCATAAGAGAAAAACCTTCAAATTATTTTTATTTATAAAAAGACACCCCAGTTTGTCGTTCTTAATTAATACCAGTGCAAAATATCAAAGAAAACGGATTATATGAAGTCAGCAAAAATGTAATTGAAAGGTCGTCCCAATAAACTATTGTGAGAAGAATTTATCTTTAGAAATATGATCACCGAATGTTATTATTGCAGTGAACACAGAATTATTACTGGTAGTAGCGCGTCTTATGAGCCCGCACGGGTAGGTATAAACACTGCCCATTATGTCTGCTGCGAAGCAGCAATGCGTCCTGGTTTTAAGGGCGGGTTAGCCGTAACAAAACCTTCGTTTTTAAGCTATTGCATAGCTTTTATCGCGGGCTGTGAGCGCGGCGACCAAATCAAGAAATTTCGTAACGAAAATAAAACCCAACACTCCCCACTCCGCCTACCATGTAGCTCGCGTTCAACACATTCACACGTTGCGCTTGTGTAGTGTTTGTGAATAAGCGCGCGGCGTGACGTCGTGGCGCATCATGAAAAGTCTGCCTATCTATCTCTTTCGCGGTCTAGCTGTGAGTGTGAAGGGGACAGTTAATGTTTTGCTTTTGTTAATGTTTATTAATATAGCGTGGTCTTATTTTATTATTGTTTTAATATTAAATTATTATTGTCTAATTATAATTGCATAAGTTGATAAAAAATGCTATGCAATATCTTTAAAGCGGCAGTCCCCGAGTACTACACGTGGGTTTTTTTAAGAATGAATCCCAGTGGCCTTTCCAGTTTCACCAGGACAGGTGGGCGAGCAAAAGCTCAGCTAAGAGCTAGAGATCTAAAGCCTCAATGTCACAAGATGGGGCAGTATTTACGCAGTAATGTCTATGGGTTTCGATAACCAAACCTAGCCATAAAAACAATTCCGATATTCATACTTATCGAGGACGCAGCCACGTAGGTTTTCCGTAGCAAAAAAAATCACAAAGAGAAAATATTCTTCGATAATTTCGGCAATTTATTGTAAACGAAATTTGGGCATCGCAAGGAAAGGGTTTTCACGTGGGACATCGTTAAAGGCCAGAAGTCCTACCCTGAAGGGAAACCGGAGGATTCGGTGGACTTACCAAAACTAGGGTTGGCTTATTCGAATATACTATGTTTTTTTTTTGTATATAGTCATCGCGCTGCTAGGAAATATGTTAAGATTAGACCGGTGCCAAGGGACTTATACGGGAAAATGTTTGCAAAATGTGAAAAAAACTGATTAAAACTGAATGTGTTGTGAAAATTTTGTCCTCGAGAAATTTTTAGTGAGGTTTTCTGTTCTTTGAAGATTATTATGCAGCGTAAGAACCACGCAGTCATTCCGTTCTCTCCTGTTAACTCCGTAGAGACAACACAGCATAAATGTAGAAAAGCCTTAATCGATTTATCGCCCCCGAAATTCCTTGTATACTAAATTTTATGAAAATCGTTGGAGCCGTTTCCGAGATTCAGATTATATATATACAAGAATTGCTCGTTTAAAGGTATAAGATAAGATAATATTAAAAAGATATAAATCTAATCGAAAATATTGTTTACGTAAAACGAACAGAAAGAATAGCGTAGAACAACAAAAAAATATTCAACATTTATCTCTCACCATATACTATTACTTGTGAAGGCATACGAAAGTGTGAACAACGAAAAATGTACATACAGCCTTACAAACGGCATAGCCCGGATGAGTAAAGGGTAGGCGGGTAAAAAGACCGTGTTCACACCGACAACGTGTTTTTGTCTCGTCCGTCATCCCGTGACGAGGGTAGTGGATAAAGTCCGCTTGTGTGAGCGGCCCTTTAATTATTCCCCGGTTTTTTGCACGAGTGATTCCAAATATGGAGCGAATGGACCGTGAAAGTCGTACACTCGCAGGACATACATAATCACGGTGGCCAACGAGAAACACATCAGAACAATACCGATTCAATTTTATCGATATAATAGCTTTATGTAAAGTCGAAATTTGCATAACACATCTATATCTATACTAATATTATAAAGAGGAAAGATTTGTTTGTATTGAATAGGCTCCGGAACTACTGAATCGATTTGAGAAATTCTTTCATTGTTTGGAAGCTACACTATTCCCGAGTAATATAGGCTATAATATTTTTTGAAAAAAATAATTAGGGATCCTTAGTAAAACTCCAATAATGTAATCATCTCCCAATTAAATTAATCTTAAGCAATGAATGAAATGTATTCAAATCTTAGCTGTATATATTTTTATTTTTGATGTTAATGTACTGTCGATTGCATCTATAATTGAGGTGACATCTGCCATGAACTTTTGTCAATTTGTCAATGTTTTGTATTGATGATCACTTTGTTGGTGCAACTTAATAAATAAATAAATAAATAACCCAAGGTGTAAAAAAATTACCTAAAATATTCTTTATATCGCGTGCCCTGCGAAAACTATTGATGTTAGAATAAAATAATGTACTACGACTTTGAAGAACATCATTTACAAAAAGTGTCGCGACAGCATATGTCTAACTATTATAGTTTTGCCGCAATAAGTGTTCTTTTATTTATAAAAATAAGACAACGTCAAATATCTATATCGTTGATTTTTTTTGTTAAAGACCCGAGCGGAGCCGGAGTGTGCCACTAGTTTGGTATAAGCCTATTTGAAGGTTTGAAGACCTGATTTCACATTTTGAAGAAAATTGAGAAAGTGAAACAGAATTTGGTTCGAATTTATTTTGCGAAACATAATTTCTTATCTATCCTCAGTACCCGTATTAGATCGTAATAGATATAAAATTTCTTCAAAGAATACTACACAAAGTCTGACTCAAATCTCATTAATTCAAACTAAGATCTAGGCTACGATAGTAATCAGAATTTATTTATCTATACTAATATATAAATCTACAGTGGTTTTTACGGATGTTCCGTTATAACTACTGAACCATGCATCCGATTGATTTGAAACTTGGTATCCATGTAGAAAATACATGTACTTAATGGATAGGCTAATATTTATATAAGTGTTGGACTCCCTAATAATAATGACAATAAATAATAATGTTAATTTTAAATGCGCAGCGTAGCGGGCGAGTACGGCTAGTTTTGTATATGCGTGTTTTTATAATTATTTTTAATCATTTATAGTTTTTATTTAATTTTTTTTTATTGATGATATCTAAATCGTAGTTTCACTAATATTTCAATGTTTTCCTATGTATACACACTTGGACTGGTTTCTGAAATTAATAGTTTTATTTTAATTTAATTTTAATATCGAGTGTTACGATTTGCCGAGGTCGCGATTCAGACGGTAGACGCCAATATTTAGATAGGTAGTATGTGGTCGTAAAGTAATGAAAAAAAAATTACATGTGTGCAATTCACACGTGGTAGAAGTGAAACCTTCCAAAATTAAAATACAATTATCCTAAACGTCTTAAGTATATGTAAAATTTTGTCATTAGTAAATAATTCTAAGGTAGCACCCTCTGTGAATTGATATTTTAATTTCACGTATAATCCTAATATAAAATTCACTACAAGAGCTTTTATACACACGTTAGTATTAAAAAATCTCACAGATGGCGCTGTATTAAATAGTATGTATATTTCTGTCTCATTCTTTGCTGGCTTCATCCTACACATTTTTGTATTTGTGTCTCTTACCTGTCGTTTTTTCCGTTGCATCCGGTTTGAAATCACAACGATTCTAAAGAAGTTTTCACTTCAAAAAAATTTTATGTTGCGCTATTTTTGTCATAGTAAGTAAGCTCGCATCCTTACCGACTTCATTGTATAGAATAATTGTGATTTGCAATCGAGGGCTGAAGGGCCTGGTTTTAGCGACGTTTCCCTTAACACGCGACATTTATCTTTGCAATTAATTAAAGATGCGTTTTATTCGATACTAGCTGACCCGGCAGACTTCGTAGTGCCTAAATCGATAAATAAAAGAACTAAACTTTTGTATAAATTATACTTTAAAAAAAAAACGAAAGAAATCCGTCCGACGGGGGACACATCAAAGGAAAAACAAAATTGTTTGTTTTTATTTATAATTCCGAGCATTTTCATATTTTTCCCTTTTAAACCTTCTCTGGACTTCCACGAATAATTCAAGACCAAAATTAGCCAAATCGGTCCAGCCGTTTTCGAGTTTTAGCGAGACTAACGAACAGCAATTCATTTTTATATACTTATATATAGATTAGCATCAACCATCAACGGTTCCATGTTTTTAATTGAACTTCAATTAAGTTTACTTCATTCAAATAGCTGAAGAAGTTTTTTTGTTATGATATTTTTTTCGAAATTTTAAACTTTAAATGGCTCTCCTGTAAAGTTGCAATGCCAAATAGTTTTTGCAACTCGAAATGATGTCTTAAGGTGACGGGTGTTGCGATATGTAACTTTTAACCGTCACCCAATAGCAAGTCAACAACAATAATATTGTTACGAGCTGGCAACAGCTGGCTACAACTAAAAACTGTAACTTAGAACCCTTAAACACTTCACAAACACTCAATAAACACTTTAAAACTCTCAATCCGCTTGTTCCGCTTCGCTTCAGGTGATCCGTTCGCTGTTTCGCTTGCTGCGCGCCATCTCTACAATGCTTTTATAGCCGATACCTCATCCCTAGAATCATCGAGAATATTCCACACATCTCTAGTCGTAATTCCGGCTATCTGACAATCGATGGCGTTATAATTCTCAAGCATTCTGGATCCTTCGATATTCGTTCGACTATCCGGCGATAGATGGCGTTATTCTTACCGGCGTAACAATATGAAGGTATGAACTGATTCAATAATGAACACGATAATTAAGCCTTTATTACGACGTTTTGGGGTTACACAGTAGGGATGGCTCTCCGTGTCGCAGTCAAAGGCGAAGTTTTGATCACCTTTGATAAAACCAGAGCGTAACTATCAAACTACTATTCGGTTATTTGAAGTACATTAGCGATATAGAAACCTCAATTTGTTAGTTCATGAACAGTTTAGAACAACTGCGAAGCCTCTGGGCGCTGGTTTGGCGTCGTACCCTGTTTTAAGGCAACGAAATGTGTAGAGTCGAAATTAAACTATTTTGTATTTCACGGCAATTGAATTTGTATACATTTTATTCTTGTTGGTCGGTTTTGTTGATGTGATTCGTATGTCCCATTGTTATTGTGGTTCATATTAATTTATCTTTGATTCTGATCAGGCCTTATTTTTAAATATATTTATAACGGTGTTACATTTTTTCGGAACCCTAGCAAATTGTTTTATTTCATGGGGATGATTCTTTGTTCGAATATTTCTGCTGTTTAAACATGTATTCGCAGCTCTCTTTTTATTATCTAATTTCAGCATGAAAATTTTCTTCAGTTACTCCACTAATCGTTTATGTATACAGTGATATCTATTGAACCATTACAACAACAAAAGTGACTTTCGACTCCACAGTTTTCTGTGGCTGTAGATTGTCAGATCCACTTTTGTATACCGACTGTTTAGTGTTTAATTTCATGTCTATAACGTTACCGCACCTTCTAGGCCATTACGGGGCCAATAAGCTTTTATTATGACGACAATGCCTTCCGAAAACAGTATTCTGACGATGTTACTTCTGTATTGATGCGATCTTGTTTGTATTGTCGATTTTTGGTTTCTATTAATGCAGATTACTGGTGTTAGGATGTCTTGTGAGTCCGCACAGTTACATACCACCGTTCTGCCTATTTCAGCCGTGAAGCAGTAATGCGTTTCGGTTTGAAGGATGAGGCAGACGTTGTACTGTAAAAAATGAGACCTTAGAACTCATGTCTCGAGGTGAATGGCGGCTTTTACGTTGTAGATGTCTATAGGCTCCTGTAATCATTTAACACCGGGTGGGCTGTGAGTTCGTCTGTTCGTCTAAGCAATAAAAAAGGTTATTATACGATTTTTATTATTCAAATAGGTGAGATTTTTAGTCCGATAGGTCGTTGTAGTTTCACGCAAATACTGGTTACAAAAAGTTTCATCACGCGTCACAATCATCACCGGCCCACAGAGGTCCACTGCTGGACATAAGTCTACATCAAGATTCATCATGAGGACCACGCCTGCGCAGCCTGCGTTCAGTGAATTCCGGTGACCTTTATACGACCTTATCACAAGTAATTTAAGATATTTTCTAAATTCTCCATGTTGGGTGTTCGTTTTTTTTTGTATTGCTTAGACAGCTTCTATAATAATTATTTAATAATATTGTAAACTTGTACTTGGAATAGCTTGTTTGCGACTGAGTGTTTGCAGAAATATGGCCTGTTCTAAATTCATTTTATTTCATTCAATGTCTCGATCAAGCAAGCCAACTTTTGACATTTGCATGTCAAATTTATCTTTTTTTTTATTGCTTAAATGGGTGGACGAGCTTACAGCCCACCTGATGTTAGGTGGTTATTGCAGCCCATAGACATATACAACGTAAATGCGCCACCCACCTTGAGATATAAGTTCTAAGGTCTCAGTATAGTTACAACGGCTGCCCCAACCTTCAAACTGAAACGCATTACTGCTCCACGGCTGAAATAGGCGGGGTGTTGGTACCTACCTTTGCGGACCCACAAGAGGTCCTACCACCAGTAATTACGCGAATTTTTTTTTTTTTTTATTGCAGTCAGTTGCGATGTCAGTTTTAAGATCTCTGACCGACAGTCTACCGAAACTAGCTTACGTCAGAACAAACATAGGCTAAAATACAATACGCTAATAGCATTTTGATTAGATTAAAAGATTACACAGATCGGGTGCACGCAAATACCGGATTAATCACCGGACATTCCACGGAATCACAATTTTCTGTAATTTAATTTTGGGTTCGCCTCCCTCTGTTTGGAGTGCCAACTAGTTATTGTATACGAGCATGCGATATTTTGATAGGCATGTATAATTTGAATATTTTATTCGGAGCTACGTAATTACGCGCCACGCGGTGATGCCTGAATTGTTTTAATAAATTATTATGAAACGTTGGCTAGTTGTAATTTTTTCGTTTGTCGCGGTTCGCATTGGTGTTTTACTGTTGATGTCCGTGAGTGGTCGAGGCCAAAGAAGAGTTTAGTGCCTTTTTTATTGCGCTTGTAGGCAGACGAGCACACGGCCTAAATGATGGTGAGTGGTTACCGTCGCCCATGGACTCTAGCAATGCCAGGGACAGCGCTAAGCCGCTGGCTACCGCATTTGGAGTCCCTAAAACAATCCGTACGATTGGCAGTGAACATTTTTCCCATGGAAAGAGTGAGTGCCTCTATTCAAAACTGGCCTCAATGTTTAAAGGACTGTATTGCAGTCAATGGAGACCATTTCGAATAAGCTTTTTATACTTAAATTTTTTATATATTTATGTATTAAACTAACACACTGTAAAAGTAATAAATGTTATTTGCAATAGAATTTTTTTTTCCTTTGTCTCAGTATTTATGGCAAGACTAGGTACAAATGTTATAATAACTGGTTTGAGTAAATGGAAAAGTGTGTTAAGTAGATATGTGGTGAATACTTTGAAAAACAATAAAAAGTACTACTATAAGGTTCTATTTTTTTTCTTTTTCTTCAAACGACAAAACTTAAAAGGCATGCCTCGTATTTCTGCCGCGATGCAATAATGCGTTTCGGTTTGAAGGGTGGGGCAGCCATTGTAACTATACAATTTAGTACTTGTATCTCAAGGTAGGTGGCGCATTTACGTTGTAGAAGTCTATGGGCTCCCGGAACCACTTAACAACAGGTGGGCTGTAAGCAAATCCACCCATCTAAGCAATTGAAAAAAATATAAGAGTACATAAATACAGAGTAAATACAGGAGGTACATTGGGTGTAAGCTCACAAATTACATGTAGGTAATCACGGTAACCGTACTCGTCGAACTCGACAAAGAGTTCGACGTGCAACCTAACCCATGAATCAGCTCGCTGAGTTTCTCGCCGGATCTTCTCAGCGGGTCGCGATTCCGATCCGGTAGTAGATTCATTCGCAAAGCAGCTGCTCTTGAGCTGTTAGGTCTCCTTCGGAGGCGCTCGGGTAGCTGTTAGCAAATCCCACCCCTCCTGGCTGAGCTGTTGCTCGCCCACCTGTCCTGGTGAAACTGGAAAGGCCTCCGGGCCACCAGTAATCCTTAAATCATAAAAAAAAGAAAATGTAGGTAATGACTTTGTATTTTATTTATAATATATTGATTTTTTTTTTGCTTTTCTGTGTACATTTGCAAAGTAAACATTTATTGGTGTTTGTATATTGAATCGAATAACTGGATTCTGATCTTTGATATAGGTATGTTTACCTAATTTTATTTTGTACCATAGAAGTCAGATTTAAGGATGGACGCCGAACACCGCGAAAAGTGGCATTAGACCGGGAAAACGTAAGGAAGAAGAAAAAGAAGGAGCCTTAGAAGACACATTTGTCATCTCTCCACTGAATGATGGGTAGGCACCGTCACCCATGGACATTAGCAATGCCAGGGATACAACCGTGCTGATGCTTACAACCCAATCATATAGTATTATAATATTGATCAGAAGATGCTAGTTGTGATCTCGATTTCATCAAATCCGTGTTCCTAATTAAATCTTTAATTATCACTAGAAGGTATGTAAGGTAATCATATACCTATATATAAAAATGGATTGCTGTTCGGTAGTCTCGCTAAAACTCGAGAACGGCTCGACCGATTTGGCTAATTTTGATCTTGGATTATTTGTGGAAGTCCAGAGAAGGTTTAAAAGGTAGATAAATATGAAAATTAAAAAAAATAACAATTTTGTTTTTCCTTTGATGTGTCCCCGGTACGACGGATTTCTTTTGTTTTTTTAAGTTTATTTTATACAGAAGTTTAGGTCTTTTATTGGTCGATTGAGGCACTACAAAGTCTGCCAGGTCAGCTAGTATATAATATATTTATAAGTAAGGTAGAATCTTAGGTACCACCATCTTGCTTTCCAGCTGGAAGAGTGGGACAATGATGAAACCTGCTGGATTATTTTTCGAGCCAATCGTTTCCAAGAAGAAATAAACGATAATATCGTGGTATTAAAGTGTGCGGGCTAATACCACCGCCAGTACTTATTATTTTTAGTACCACTTTAATAATATTGCAGTTTCATGATTTTGTTGCTTCATATTGAAGGGACACACACGTGTTAAGTACGTATTTACTCAGAAAAATTGTGTATTTGCTCAGTTTTTGTATTTGTGGTAGGCTTTGTGTTTTTTACTGGTGGTTGGACCTCTTGTGAGTCCGCGCGGGTGGGTACCACCACTCTGCCTATTTCTGCCGTGAAGCAGTAATGCGTTTCGGTTTGAAGGGTGGGGTAGCCGTTGTTAAGTGAGACCTTAGATCTTATATCTCAAGATGGGTGGCGCATTTACGTTGTGGATGTCTATTGGCTCCAGTAACCACTTAAAACCAGGTGGGCTGTGAGCTCTTCCACCCATCTAAGCAATAAAAAAAAGCCTCTTCAAAGTAATGTATTGACACCATCGTCTGTTGTGAAGCAATCAGGAGTTGAACTGAATTCTCTACTTCGATCCATAAGTTGTCTTTTACGTGGGCCATGAACGTATCCGTCGAACTAATTAAAGTTTAAAAAAAAAACGTGTGGCACTCGGGAACTGCCGCGGTAAAGCTATTGCATAGCATTTTTTATCAACATATGCAATTATAATTAGACAATGATAACTTAATATTAAAACAATAATAAAACTAGCGACCGGCCCTCGCTTCGCTTCGGAAACATTAAAACACACATGAAACTAAAAAAAAAAAAATTTCAAAAAATTTAAAAAAAGTAGCCATGTTCATCAGGGACAATGTCGGCTTCTAATGGAAAAATAATTTTTCAAATCGGTCCAGTAGTTTCGGAGCCTATTCGAAACAAACAAACAAACAAATTTTTCCTCTTTATAATATTATTACTAGCGACCCGCCCTCGCTTCGCTTCGGAAACATTAAAACACACATGAAACCACAAAAAAAAATAAAAAAAATAAAAAAAAAGTAGCCTATGTTCATCAGGGACAATGTCGGCTTCTAATGGAAAAAGAATTTTTCAAATCGGTCCAGTAGTTTCGGAGCCTATTCGAAACAAACAAACAAACAAATCTTTCCTCTTTATAATATTATTAGTATTAGTATAGATAGTATAGACAAGACCACGCTATGTTAAACATTAATAAAAGCACTGTCCCCTTCACACTCATAAGCTAGACCGCGCGAGTGAGAGATGGGCAGACTATTCATGATGCGCATGCAGGGTGACGTCACGCCACGCGTTTATTCATAAACACTACACAAGCGCAACGTGTGAATGTGTTGCGAGCTACATGGTGGGCGGATTAGGTTTTGTTCGTTCGGAATTTCATGATTCGGTCGCCGCGCTCAAGACCCGCGATAAAAGCTATGCAATAACTTAAAAAAAGCGTTAAAGTTTTTCAAGCTTTTCAGTGAAATGCTTCGAGGGCTAGTGCTACTTTTGAAGTACAACTACTTTCGAGTTTACGTGGTAACGAACAAAGTAGTGGCTTTCAGGTTACATTCGAGTCGAGTAATTACCGAGTCGAGATTGTACAGGCAATAGGCCGTTGTTGTATTGTTTGTTCGCGTTTTGTATTTTCCTACGATCTGTGCTAATTTCTTGACTTAGGCCCGTAATTAAGGTCGTATTTCGCTTGGCGTTTATTTGTTTGCTTCATTTTTATCGAACGTTTTCGTGCCTTAACGTCGGAAGTTATTGTGTTTCACTGTTTTGATTTTTTTTTTTTGGCATTGTTCGGTAAACTAGGCCTTCAGTCAGAACATTAGTCGCGGATATAATTAAAACTACTAGTGGTCCCGCAGTAGTCAAAATTCGACTATAATTAATTGAAATTATAAGTTTCAACATTATTATGGTTCTATTATTACAGATTTCACCAAGACTACACTATAGACAAATACTCGTAATATTAAAGATAAACAGTACTAACCTATTCTCAATTTGACTACAGACTTTAAGCAATAACAAAAGTTTGACAATAAACACAGTATATGTGTGTGTGTCGAATACATGGTAGTTGTGTAGTATTTTCTTTATTAATTTTATGTATTTTCTTTCCATAATTTAAAAAAAATATTAGCATTGTGCACTTCTTCTCTATATTCTCTATAAGTGTGGAAAATTTCATACTCCTCTGTCCGCGCAATTTTCGTAAAGAGGGATACAAAGTTTTTACTTCACGTAGTAATACATAGATTATACATTTAAGGTTCACATTTGTTTTATCTAACAATTGGAGTCCTGATGTCGTGAATATGCTCAAGTGATACGAATTTTTAGACCCCAAGAGACTATACATTGTTCGTACAGTATTCAAATGCTGTCAAATAAACGTGGGTATTTGGTGACTACAAATATGTTAAGAATTAGGAACTTTGAAAACAAAAAAAACATAGAAAATATTTTTTTTTTTTATTGCCCTTGTAGGCAGACGAGCATACGGCCCACCCGATGGTGAGTGGTTACCGTTGCCCATGGACTTCAGCAATGCCAGGGGCAGAGCCAAGCCGCTGCCTACCGCTTAATACTCTCCACAAGCCTCGTTTGAAGAAGGACATGTCATAGTGCTCGGAAAACACCCTGGAAGGTGAGCCCATTCCATAGCCGGATGGTACGTGGCAAAAAAGACCTCTGGAAACGCATTGTGGATGACCTGTACTCCGGTGGCGGGCGGTGCGATGGTAAAAACGAGATGCCGGTATCACCTCGAATAATTCCTCGGAGCACTCCCCATGGAACATACGGTACAAAATACAGAGGGAACCGAAGTCGCTCCGCAGACCCAGAGGCTCCAACCGATCCGTGAGAATGGGATAACACGTTAAATTAAATCTTAAAGGCAGACTCGATTCGTATAAACTAAGTCTTGTTTCTGTAATGATTCTAAGGGCTCATAAGATAACTCGAGCGCTCCCATCCAACCAGAAATCTAGATCAAAACCTCTATTTGCTAATGCAGAATTAATAAAGCATTTTCATCATGGATGTCGCTTTTTCCCTCCAAAGAAAACACTTGGAATTCGCAAGTGACAATTGTAAGTATACGTCGTTTTAGAATTGCTGCTTTCACATAAATTACGTGTCACTGTATGTGGTTCCTTCAGGAAATTAAGTCGCACGAGAATGAGCCGTCGAAATAACAGTCTTAGCTTGGGGTTTTAAGGGATATTTTTACGTGAACACCGCATTATCTGTTCTCAAGTAATGCGGTTGATTCGGTGAATTAAATTTACAAATATTTTAACATAGCGGTAAGGCGTTATGTGGGCCCGCACGGGTGTATATCATCACCCTGAATATTTTTGCCGTGGGGCAGCCGTTGTACAATAAAAACTAAGACTTAGAACTCATATTTCAAGATGAGCGGTGGTACTGACGTGTTTTATGTCATGGGCTCCAGTGACCATTTAACAACAGGAGGGCCGTGAGCTCGTTTATCCAACTTAGCAATAAATAAATAAATTCTGTGGTGGCTTTGTTTGATATCATTGTACCGGAGTCTAAAATCTGGCACGTTGGTCTGACAAGGGTCCGCAGTATCTTGAAATCCCAGTCAACCTAGAACTCCATAAATCTTAATTTCCTATATGCCCCCTGGTTTACTTAATTCCTATATTAACTGGTGCTACGACGTATTCTGAACCCTCCATATTGCGTCATATGTCGCGGCTTAAAGGTTGCGATGAAATTCAGACTTCTGCATTGCTTATGATATTCATTTAATACGGAGCCATCGAAGTATCAGAGCATATAAGGACGTATTGGTGTTGCCCGCATAGCTAGGCACCACAGTGACACTAATTATTTCAAGAGTGAAAACAGCCGTGTCACTCAAAGAGCAATCAAGGGGCCTATATATATAGAGGGAGATTCTCAGAAGAACCAAAGTAGGCCGAAGCCCGAAGGATTACAAGATTTAAGTTGCAGTGGGTAAGGCACATTGCTCGTAAAACAGATAGCCACTGAGGTCGGAAAGCTTTTTTTTATGATTGAGAGCTTACTGGTGGCCCTGAGGCCTTTTCAGTTTCACAAGGACAGGTGGCGAAAAGCTCTCGAGTGGCGATCGCGTGGAAAGCGCAGCATGGGTAGGTCTCTCAGGAGGTGGATCAACGACCTGCTAAAGTTTCCGCTGGACGCAGGCTGCGCAAGACCGGTTATTGTGAAGAACCTTTAGGAAGGCTGGTGGTATGACCTCGTGTGAGTCCGCGTGGGTAGGTATCACCACTCTGCCTATTTCTGCCGAAGCAGTAATGCGTTTCGGTTTGAAGGGCGGGGCAGCCGTTGTACCTATACTGAGACCTTAGTCATATCCCAAGGTAGGTGGTGGCATTTAATATGTAGATGTCTATGGGCTCCGGTAACCTCTTAACACCAGGTGGGCCGTGAGCTCGTCCACTCACCTAAGCAATAAAAACAAGGCTTATGATCAGCAGGGGACGTGCGTTGGCTGAAAAACACATCAAAAGTAACCTTTCAAATAAAAACTTCTCTAAATACGAAGGATCATAGTATCGTTGGTATCGGAGTAACAGTTAGCACCCGTTCAGTACATTAGCGGTCGGTAGCCCCAAGGCCGTAGGAAGGACGGAGTGATTAATTGTCGTTAATGAACTGAGACGGACAGATGTCGAAGATTCACGAAAACAAATTTGGATGCGGCTTAAAAAAAATGTATGTGAAATGAAAACTGCTATCTGCATAATATGTAAACATAATATATTAAGGAAAATAATAGGATATAAATATAGGACGCGTTTCCATACGAGATCAAATTAGAAATGATGAGATTCGCAGGAAAGCCATGGTAACCGACTAGTCCAAAGGATTGTGTAGAACGGATGCCCGAAAAGTTCCTGTACCAGAAGACGTAGTGTAGGTAGGCCTCCCACAAGATAGACCGACGACCTATTGAGGTTCGCGGGGATCCACTAGATGCAAGCAGCGCAAGACCAATCTTTGTGGCAAGGTTTAGAGGAGGTCTATGTCCAGCAGTGGACGTCTGTGGTCTGATAGAATAGGAAGATATCTCATACAGTCGTCGTGGCTTAAAGGATAAGATGCCCAGTGCACTCATGTGTAGCGATGCACCGATATTCGAATCTCGCAGGCGTGTACCAATTTTTCTAATTAAACACGTACTTAACAAATCCTCACGATTGAATTCCACGGTGAAGGAATAAAATCGTGTAATAAAAATAAAACCCGCAAAATTATAATTTGCGTGATTACTGCTGGTAGGACCTCTTGTGAGTCCGCACGGGTAGGTACCACCACCCTACCTATTTCTGCCGTGAAGCAGTAATGCGTTTTGATTTGAACGGTTGGGCAGCCGTTGTAACTATACTGAGACCATAAAACTCATATCTCAAGTTGGGTGGCGGCATTTACGTTGTGGATGTCTATGGCCTGTGAGCTCTTCCACCTATCTATGCAATAAAAAAAATAGTTTGCGGTTTCTTTCTGTTAGAAACGGATAAGGCGTAGACACGGATCTGCCATTTCGTAGCTCAAAGCTCCTTAGATTGGGGCGACTCGTCCGACCGGAGTCCGGCTCGTATTTAGTCCGGTTCACGGGCCGGAAGCTTCGCCGGTTTCAGTTCACATTAGTTCGTAAATACTCTGCCCGATTGAGATGTATCGCCCGGGGGCAACTTCTTGTTCACTTATTTACTATAGAATTTATTTTCGTGATCTTTCGCTGTCTCCGCAAAGAGTTACCTTGTTTGATAGTTGGCGGATGCGTGATCGAGAGGAAAATGGGTCAATTAAATTTTGAGGATTGCCACCCAGATCGGGAAATGAGTTTGGAGTGTATAACGCATATCCTACCTTCAAGCTCAGCTTTCAGCAGAAATAGGCAGGTTTATGATACCTATAATCATGTATTGATCATTAACGCGATGTGTACTAGACGTACTTTTTAATTGGTAGTATCGTGAGTCCTTGTGAGCCCTGGTATGCTGGCTTCTTTTTGTTCGAAAAACGTGCTGTGTTACAGTATAAAAATAATTCTTTCAAATACAGTTATTATTTTAAATTTACCTAGTATCATGTACTTGTTTAAAATATACGGCTTCACTCATTTCCCTCACAAAGGGGCGTCTCAGAAGCTGTCGAGGCGCTTGTTAGATGACAGAATGTGTCTCGAGATGAGACCGCGTCTTTCTTAGAACAACGGATTCGTACAAAGTGTTGTGCATTTCTTATACACAGAGTATGCTGTCTCTGAGAAATGTCAGATAACGGGAACGAAGGTATCTCCGATTTTATTAAAATGCTATGAAGTTTTTTTTCCGAGAATGAGCTAGGTTTCAATGCGCTTAATTAAAATAATCTATATATATATAAATGAATTGCTGTTCGTTAGTCTCGCTAAAACTCGAGAACGGCTGGACCGATGTGGCTAATTTTGGTCTTGCATTATTTGTTGAAGTCTAGAGAATGGTTAAAAGGTTCGATAAATATGAAAATGCTCGGAATTAAATAATAATAACAATTTTGTATTTCCTTAGATGTGTCCCCGTCGGACGGATTCATTTTGTTTGTTTTAAGTTTATTTTATACAAAAGCTTAGGTCTTCTATTGATCGATTGAGGCACTACGAATTCTGCCGGGTCAGCTAGTAGTCAATAGATAAAGTGCAATGTACCCGAAATGCTTCAAACTGCCAGATCTGGAAGCGTATCGCCAGGAGTACAATCCTCGGGAACATGGGTGAACTAACAAATATGTCTGGATGTACATCGTCAGCGCAACCACGACCAGTCTTACAACAGTGTCCGACTAAGCAGAACAATAACTATAATAATGTTACGTCGGCAAGAGTAACGTCATCTATCGCTAAATAGCAGAAACGAATATCAAAGGAACTAGTAACATCGAGAACGCTCGAGAAGTAGAACGGCATCTATTGTCAGATAACGGAAACACACATCGAAGTTACTCGACTTGCCCAGAATTTTGTTGATAAAGCTACGGATGTCGTATCGACTATAAGCGTTGCAGAGATGGCACGAAGTCACATTCTCGATTCTGCGGACAGAATGGAAAGCAGTCGACGTCGCCCCAAAGACGTTATTTCGGATCCTCCCGATCCACTAACGGTTCTTTTAGGTACCTCAAGCACCGGTCATCGTTCTTGTCGAACCCGTCGCTGGCGACGAAGGGCTCGAAGAGTAAATTAACCCTCAGACACAGCCTACTAAGTTTCTCGCCGGATCTTCTCAGTGGTTCGCGTTTCCGATCCGGTGGTAGATTCTGCGAAGCACGGCTCTTGTTAGGGTTCGTGTTAGCAACGTCGTCAGGTATGAGCCCCGTGAGCTCACCTACTAGTTTAGGTTATGCTGAAACAGCCTCTCAAGGCTATCAGCTTAGGTAAGAAAAAAAAAACCGAAGTCAGTTAGTTATCGGAACTACTCAAAGCGAAACAGCGAACGGATGACCCGAAGCGAAGAAGTAAATGCTGTAATTGTTAAATAGAGTTACAATTTGCATTTCGATAGAATTTTTATTTGTCCCGAACCCCGGCGCGTTTTTTTTTTTTTTTTGGTCAGGAGGAAATCGCCGGACTTCCGCCCTCCACTGGGGATAGAGGGCGGAGCATGTCAGAGTCGAACTGACTAAAACCTCCTGTCGCTCAACAACCAACGTCCAAACCTCGCATGAGACAGAACTCATGAAGAGGCAAAGGGGGGAAAGTGAAGCGTTTAGTGCGGAGCACATCTCTCCCATCACCCTCCGAAGCCCGCCTAGATGGCGCCGGTTAGAGTGAGCTATCCTACGGAATACCCCGCTGGGCCAGAACCAGCGTGGGTCGAGGATAGCCGGCCTTCCATCACCCGGATGCTCTTGCGTAAAACGCGTGCAGAGCAGCTTGCACGTCGTCTTCTTAGGCCCCCCTCGCCGGTCCCCAGAACGACATGTGAGGGGGGACCCGAAACACTTAGAAGGCCAGGGCTTGGGCGAGATCCGCCTCCCTGGCCCCCGCTCGACGGCGGCGGGATTGTGCGTCTCTCACGCGCCCCGCCGCCTCCTTCTGCGAGATGGTGCACTCGCAGAAGTCGAGCATCGCCTTCCACGACTCGTCGTCGCCGAGCATCGATGCCACAACACTCGGCAACGACAAGTCGTTTCCTACTTTTGCGACGAGGACACGGCGCCACCCCTCCCATGCGGGGCAGGCGACGAGCGTATGCTCTGCCGTGTCCAAGTCGCAATCACAATGGTGGCACTCTGCCGTCGGCTCGGCTCTGATCCGGTGCAGGAACTCACCGAAGCAACCATGCCCAGTGAGCACCTGCGTGAGCCGGAAAGTGAGGCGTCCTCTGTCACGATTCACCCAATCCACAAGGACCGGGCGAATCGCCTCGACGGTCCTACGACCGGCCGAAGGATCAGCCAGCCGTCTGGACCATGACTCCAGCAACCCCCGCGCGTAGCAATAATTTGTCTCACGAATAAATTGGCTTTCCTTTGGTTTTCGCGAGCCGCATGTATTTATGCGGTTTGATCACACGTTTATTATTTTCATTAAATTCTATCCGACATTTGGTTTGGCCACTGTATAAATAGAAACTGAGAAATGAATGATGAAGGGCTCTGGCTTTTCATCGAATATACGAGACCTGACAGTATCATCATACTATAACCTCTACATTCACGACAAATCGTCTTCTCGCATTAAAACTGTATAATCTCAAAACTTACTAATTTTACAGGAGACTGTTTTAAAGGTTTAACATGTAGTATTTTAATATTTTTATTATTTTTTACATTTTAACATTATAATTATCTTTGCAACATTTTATTTTTTATTTTTTACCAGTTATATAATCTGTCTTGTAAAGTAAGATAAAATTATGTATTAATTTTGTTAATGGTCGTCTAAATAAAGGTAAGCTAAAAAAAAAAAGACTAAAACTAAACTACGCTCTTTTGATAGTATTTATGAATTGATTAGGGATACCAGCAATTTGGAACGCCTTGTGGTGACCGGTAAAATAGAGGAAAAAGGCCTAGGGGTAGAGGTCCCAAACGATGGTCGGACCAAATAGCGGAGGAACTGGGGATACCTATCAACGACGCACTCCACCGGGCTGCAGGGCGGGATCGATGGAGACAGTTGGTTGACGAAATCGGACGGAGTCACGATCCTCAGCAGTGAGGAACCGATCGAAGAGAGAGAAGATGAATTTAGGAGAAAAACACTGGTGATACCGAATGTTTCCGCATATTAACTCAATTTCGAATATTTTTGGAAATTGTATACTTTTAATGAGAAAAGACGAAATAACAAAGACAAGATTATTAGATGAAGGCTTACTTTTGCGTTGACCCCGTTTCGGTGGTTCAGTGGAAACTTCTAGAACTGCGCAAACGTTCAGTGAATCGAGGGTGGCCATCGTAAATTAATATCCCCGTAATCTGGAAAGCCCACGTAAGGGAAAACCTAGAAAATATATCGGACGACACATAAAGACACAATTTCTGCAAACTAAATCTTTATCTATCTGAATGTGTCTGTGACGTCTGGGAAATCAAATACTTCCACTGTATTTTTTTTTATCTGCTTTATTTCTAAGTACTCGTAGTAGTATGGGAACAATGTCGATTTTCATTTAACTCATATTCTGGTTTGTTATTGGATCACTTTTCTTACAATAGACGATAGATGCGCTTGAAATCTAATGCTGTGACGTCACATAGTTACTCACCATGTGAAATTAAGTCGAAGTTTAGTGGAATAGACCCACGAACGCCCTGTTGCAGTCTAGCAGGACGATGATATCTATACTAATATATGAATCTACAGTGGTTTTTACGGATGTTCCGTTATAACTACTGAACCAAGCATCCGATTGATTTGAAACTTGGTATCCGTATAGAAAATACATGTGCTTAATGGATAGGCTATTTATATGAGTGCTGAACTCCCTACGGAATTTACGTCGTAGGTGTCTGTCTATGGGCTCTGGTAACCACTTAACACCAGGTGGGCCGAGAGCTCGTCCACCCATCCAAGCAATAACAAAAAAAAAATTTTTATACCGGTCCAAGTGATGAATTTTAAATCGTAGATTGAAATAAGAGGATAAAACCAAAACAAATCATTGAGAGAAATATTAACGCATTTACCCATTTATGTCTATGTAATTTAAAATTTAATTAATTATGACTAAGAGAACGAAAATCTGGTCTTAACCAGCAATAAAATTCAGAAATGATGTCCCCTTAAACAAAAGGATCCCAGAAATATGCGTATAATCTGATAGAAAGGGAACACTTTGTACAGTCAGCGGTTTTCGCTTCTATCTTAAGTATATTGGAGATTTTGTCTCCGGATGAGCCGTTTTCGGCCTGTAAATGTTTTCAATGGTATCCGTGATATCTAAAACATCATTACCACTAGACGATGACCGAGCTTTGTTCGTTTTTTTTTGGATAACGGCCTCTTGTTGTTTCTTTAAAGCGGTTAGTTGCCCTCAATTAAGAAAAAATAGTATTATTATCCGCCAATAGATGTCGGGAAGAGTTGATTATTGAAAACACACGAATAAAACAACATTTTCTGAAAATAAATGGTAGCTAGATCGATTTATCGCCCCCGAAATCCCCTGTATACTAAATTTTATGAAAATCGTTGGAGCCGTTTCCGAGATTGAGATTATATTATGTATATACAAGAATTATTCGTTTAAAGGTATAAGATTGACATTATTATCTTTAGTGTCAATCTATATATTAATACGTGAAGCAAAAACTTTGTATCCCTTTTTACGAAAATTGCGCGGACGGAGGAGTATGAAATTTTCCGCACGTATAGAGAATATAGAGAAGAAGTGCACAATGCTAATATTTTTTTAAAATAATGCATAAAAGATACATTAAATCAATAAAGAAAACATTACACACACTACATACCATGTATTTGACGCACACACGCATGCATACTGCATGCATATTTACTGTCAAACTTTTGTTCTTGACGTCTGTGGTCATATTGAGAATAGATTAAATATTGTTTGTCTTTATTAATATTTTTTATAGTGTAGCCTTGGCGAAATTTGTGATTATAGAAGTATAAATTATAATCATAATAGAGTACAAACTTACAATTTCAATTAATTATAGTCGAATTTCGACTACTGCGGGACCTCTAGTATTTGTAATCGAACGAGACGACAGATTATGATTGGCAATAGTACATAATTGATCGACAGAAATATTAATAATTTATTAATTTAATAGGTTTAATAGCACCGCGCTATCTCTTCTCATGAAGACGACTAGGGAGTCAATGGAGAACGAGCAGTGTTCTCTTTATGCTCATACCAAGAAAGTAATATAGTCGTCGTGGCCCAAAGGATAAGACGTCCGGTGCATTCGTATCTAGCGATGCACCGGTGTTCGAATCCCACAGGCGGGTACCAATTTTTCTAATGAAATACGTACTTAACGAATGTTCACGATTTACTTCCACGGTGAAGAAATAACATCGTGTAATAAAAATCAAACCCGCAAAATTATAGTTTGCGTAATTACTAGTGGTAGGACCTCTTGTGAGTCCGCCTATTTCTGCCGTGAAGCAGTAACCACTTAACACCAGGTGGGCTGTGAGCTCGTCCACCTATCTAAGCAATAAAAAAAGTATGGTTGTCCGTACGAAAGCGTTTAGTTATCCGTTTTATAGAGCGACACGTTCCACTTTGAGGGGTGGGAGGTATACCAATGCAATTTATATATATGTAACTTCTATATGGTTTATCGTAAAAGAGGTTAATATGTTATAAAGATGACATAAATAGGATTTTGAATAATGAAACATTGTGGTGGTATACTGGTGGTAGGACCTCTTGTGAGTCCGCACGGGTAGATACCACCGCCCCGCCTATTTCTGCCGTGAAGCAGTAATGCGTTTCGGCTTGAAGGGCGGGGCAGCCGTTGTAACTATACTGAGACCTTAGAACTTATATCTCAAGGCGTGTGGCGCATTTACGTTGTAGATGTCTATGGGTTCCAGTAACCAATTAACACCAGGTGGGCTGTGAGCTCGTCCACACCCAGGCAATAAAAAAAAAAAAAAAAAATTAGAAGGTATATTAAAAATAATAAATATTTTTTTGAATATTGTAATATAAAAAACATAAAAAGTGGTGAAGCAATAGCTTTAAATGTTGTTTCTCTTTATACAGCAACTCAAATTGTGCTATAGTTTTACTAGGCTAAACTTTATTTTGATATAAATAAAATAATACATTATATATATATTGCCCTCGAAGGCAGATGAGCATGTGGTTTAGCTGATAATATAACGTTGATCAGAACCACAGCTGCCTATCTCTTGACTGCCTATCGTGGATATTAAAAGGATTTCGTATTGAAAAGCTTCGAAGTAAAACTAGTGTAGCCGTTAGAATCGTCGTTCAGACTAGAACTCTTTATGTAAAGTTATTGAAATCCTACGCTCTTTATGTGAGAGCTGTGTCGTAACTCGCAAATATGCTGATCCAGAATTGTATATTTATTTCTAGTATTAGGAGTTACTGTTGTAGCCCACATGTTGGAGGACCTGAGTTCGTGGGAGGCTATGGCCAGGCTTTAGAACCTGGTCATGGAGTTCCGTGAGGTTGAGGAGCGCGAAAGGGAGTGGGATCCCTCTTTGGCTCCTCAGCAAGGAAGGCCGAGTGTGCCGCGCGGACGCAAGGTGGATCCTGTTACGGTGTGTCTCCCGAGACGACGTCATGCGGGATCTTTCTGGGGATGGAATTCCGTCGTATTATCAGGCCAGGTACCTGCGAAGGCGGACTTTCTCCGCGCACTATGCGGCATCGTGGCTTTCGTGGAGTCGAAGTGGTGGAGTTCGATGGGGTTTAGTCGGTAGTCGGTTTCGCGGGGAGGACCTTGCATATGCGTCTTTCTCAAGGCGTAGTCTCCCCTTACTTCTTTAGAAGCACCGGAGTCCGAAATAGTCCGGTTTGTTACACCCCTTTCTGGACTGGGTAGGTAAATGGATTCCCTAGCGTTAAAAAGAAAAAAAGGAATTTATTGATGTACTTAAAGCCAAGGGTTTTTTTAAAATGTGCATAGATAAGCGATGCGAGAAATGTTGATTGTAATAAGGTCGGTAGCGGTAGGTACTCTTTCTGTTGCGAGTCAGTTCGCGCTCCGATTTGAAGGGAAACTGTCGTATATTGCACTAGAGCTTGTTCTTTATGTTTACCTAATACTAAAAAGCAATCTTGATGGCGCTATTAAAGCTATTTCCCCGAATTTTTTAAATAGAATAAACGTTAAAAAATAAACCAAACGGGAAATAAATTTTGTTATAAAATAACAAATTACATCCGCTTCGTTAAAAACAGAGAAAAATAATTCACAATATCATTTTCCGTTGAAGTTTCCTTTTATGAGACTAATGGATGTTCGAGACATGACCTCGGGCCGTTCCGGCCGAACCTGTTCTAAGGATTCGAAGCGCAGTTATAAGCGTTTTAAATGTTTTTTTTTGTTTTATTCGTACTGAAGATTCTAAGTGAAGCTTTATTATGTTTTAAAAATAATTTAGTTTGTCAGTAACCGGACAGACATTGGATACGGAAGGCGGAGTACCGTTCATTTGGCGGACTATGGGAGAGGCTTATATCCAGGAGTGGAGTAACACGAGCTGATGATGGTGATGATAATTAATTGAGACCGCAGTGCGAACAGTGTATCCTTGAGGTAAGAAATTCGAGTCGACCAAGCATTATAGTATGTGTACAGTTTCGATTAGTTTATTAAATAAATAATAGTTTAAAAAAACTAACAGAATACGCTTTTATAGAAAATCCAACTAAAAAAAAAGAGAAAATAAAAATTTAATAAATTTGAAAAAAAGATTTTATTGTAAAGAAACGTGGGGTGCTTTTCAGGATATTATCAAACCCTTCTAATCATTCTGAATATCTGTTGAAATGAAATCAAATATCGAATTGGTAGTAAAATCATTAGTGTTTCCAAGCCGCTTTCGAAGTGAGAATGATTTTTTTTATTTATTTATCGCACGCACCCATTTATCTTGAGCTCGTCATTACTTATTACTTTTGGAGCGAACGATGAAAAATGGTGTGACTTGCAAGTATGTGAACTTGTATTTGTTGAGAGTCTTATTTAAAGCTAGTGGACCCAGCGAACTTTGTTCCGCCACACGGTTTGTTTCAAACACATCAACCGGTCAACTTCAAAATTCTACTATAATTGACCATAGAATATATTACTTTTGGCTGTCAGTTGCGTTTTGCTATTCCATATCAGTTGCGTTTTGTTATACCACGTTTTAAGTCACGTCCCACGGGAACTTGATAAAAAGTATCCTGTGTCCTTCTCCTGGGTCTAAGCTACCTCCTCACCAATTTTCAGCCAAATCAGTTCAGCCGTTCCTGAGTTATAAATAGTGTAACTAACACGACTTTCTTTTATATATATAGATTTCGTTTAATACACGACTTATTTTGTCTTTGTAATCAAAGGCCCGTTTTATTTGTTATTTGTATCAATAAATCGATGTTTTAAGTGTACTTTAATTAAATTTACCCCATTCAAACAGCTGAAGAAGTATTTTTGTCCAAATTTTAGACTATAAATGGCTCTTCTGTATCGTTGCAAAAATATCGCTTAAAGCCAATACTAGTTAATGACCGATATTGAGAGATTGTGTTTTTGATAAATTATATTATTTAAACACGAATAACATATTGATACTTAAAAACTGAACAGATGAAACGAAATCGTTTTGCTTAAACAATTCACTACCAGACCAGAGTTCTGTTGCAGGCGCGTGCCATCCCTAGCTTCGCTCTATCGTTTCAATTACTATCGAGATTCGTTCAGGGCGATTTTCATTGAGATTTGAATTCCTAGCTCTTCCGCCTTCGAGCTTTTTGCGCTTCGTCAAAGATTAGAAAACGTGCTTTAATCATACTTGATTCTGAGATAAAGTAAGATTATGAAATCAAAGATTTTTTTAATATGATTCCTTTACTCAAACAGGGCTTGTGGTGGTAACTATCACAGAATAGATAAAATCTGGTAAAAATTTTCAACTGGTCATTCGTGACCACTTGAAAAGATCTTGAAAGTATTTGATTCGAAAATTTGAAAACGCAATACCATTCATGTTGTGATATCCATGGACTCCGGTTATGACGTAGATGCAGATAGACCGTGAGCGCTTTCACACTAATAAATAAGCTTCCTTTATATGTGTCGAATGTCACCCGCTCTGTAGGAAAGACCTTGCTTTTGTGACTTAATACAAATCAATTCATTGGTATGCGATCACCAAATTCGGTAACCATAAGTCGAGCCTCCTACGAGGTATCGGCGCCTAGAGACTTGACAGTCTGCAGATTTTTGGAGCAGACTGTGGGCCCAAGGTTTTCTTTAGGGAACTACCGCACTAAACGACTTACACTCTATCACCCGACGTCCGATCTCCGCCCGAGGTTAGAGTCCGGTCAAAGTAGGGGAGTTCCCGCGCTCAACACTATTACCAGACTCGCGGCACCACCCCGAGGATACATGGCCAACGACGCCGGTCTCCACGGTACGGCTTGTCAGGCCGCCCAGGCGATGTCGCTGATGTTTCGGATACCTCACTGGGTGAAAAGCAGCCTGCCGGATCGGAACGCAATGCACTGCGGACTGGGTTGCTCTTCCACAGTATGTTCGGAAATGACGGCAATGCGGACCGCATCGGGGATCACAGACTCCAACGCATCATCCCATCCTCCAGGTGCCAGCACGTTAGAGTGACGTTGGCTTGGGGCGCAACCTCGGCTCCCTCAAGTCGCCCCGTGACCATCACCGGGAGGAGGCTGCCTCCTCACAAGGATGTAATCTTAGCTTAAGGCTATTGAACGTAAAACGTTTGATGTTGTATTCATACAAAGATCCAACGTATTCAGTACAAAAATATTATAAATCACATCACCCAAACGTTAATTACGTACGAATATTATGATTTAACAAGAAGTCATTAAACTACGTATTAATACGCATACAGGGAAGCAATCAACGTGATCTACTTAATTAAAATTCAACAGCAACTTGTCATTGAGATTGTATACAAACAGTATTCCCATAACGTTCCATGTATAAATTATTATGTAAAGGAGGCGCTTTATAGTTAAACAGTTGAGAGTTGATATTTATGACAGATGACAGCTCTTATTATGATGACAGTTGGAAAAGTATGTGTCAGTCTAACAAAATCGGCTTCATTTGATATTTTTAAAAGTTTGCACAGATATCAATTGTATCACTCATAAAATTATTGCAAAAAAGATTTAACTAAAGAAAACGTGAATTTTTTTTAGCTGAGTAGGCTGGTTTAAATCTCAACAAATTTGAGGTTATGTAGTTATCTAAATTGTTAGATAGATCTGTAATGAATAATTGATTTACGAATTAATAAGGCAGGATGCGTGCTTGAAAAATGCTTTATCGTTAGTATGTATGATAGAAACTTGTGAGGAAAACTTGAGCAGAAAGGGCAAAGGACTCCCATCCGTATCTCCTGATTCATAGCGATAGTTACCCAAAAATTCAAACGAATTGGTAAAGTTTTTTAACTAAACTGGTAAACAAAGATATAAAAAGATCCATACTTCGACGATTTAAATAGGAACAAGGAATAATTGCTGATTCCCTTGCGTGAGTTTAACGCAACTGTCAAATTTACCCACTCACATCGAGCGTAGTTTGAAGCGTATTAATTGTGTCGTATTTTCACCCTTTGATCCGATTACAGCGAACGTGTTCGTTGGCAATATATCGCATGGCTTTTACCGGGCGTTATTAAGAACCACGCGAGGTTCAGTTTTCACTATTAATATTTTTTTTTTTTTTTTTTTTTATTGCTTAGATGAGTGGACGAGCTCACAGCCCACCTGGTGTTAAGTGGTTACTGGAGCCCATAGACATCTACAACGTAAATGCGCTACCCACCTTGAGATATAAGTTCTAAGGTCTCAATTATAGTTACATTACAAATATATTTTGTTAATAGAGAATTCTTAACTATAATACTAAATTGTGTATTTTCATGTGTATTTATATATTACTAGTGGTCCCGCAGTAGTCGAAATTCGACTATAATTAATTGGAACTGTAAGTTTGTACACTATTATGATTGTAATTTATACTTCTATAATCACAAATTTCGCCAAGGCTACACTATAAAAAAATATTAATAAAGACAAACAATATTTAATCTATTCTCAATTTGACCACAGACGTCAAAAACAAAAGTTGGACAATAAAGAGTATGCATGCGTGTGTACGTCAAATACATGGTATGTAGTGTGTGTAATGTTTTCTTTATTGATTTAATGTATCTTTTATGCATTATTTAAAAAAAAAATTACCATTGTGCACTTCTTCTCTATATTTTCTATAAGTGTGTGAAATTTCATACTCCTCGGTCCGCGCAATTTCCGTAAAAAGGTATACAAAGTTTTTGCTTCACGTATTAATATATAGATAACTTTACATGTATATTATATTGTGTGTAATTATGTGCATGTATGTATTTTACCATTTTATACATAGGTATATTAAATTGTAGTATGTGTATTCTATAATACTGGGATGTTATTTTAAGGAAGATTTTTGTTTTGAGTTTGTTTTTTTGTCGATTGTTATTCTTTTGTCAATGTACCTACCATGCATTATCTCTGCACCACCCTATGGTCGACTGGAAGAGAATGCCCATGGCATTAAGTCCGCCTGTGTACAAGTTTTGTTATGTGCATAAAGTATAAATAATAATAATAATAATTATTATTAATACATTTTTAATAATAACATCTTATCACCTAATCAGAATGGATGTAAGGCAGGGTCTCGAGGTACAAAAGATTTGCTACTCATTGACATGACCATTACTCAACAAGTTCGGCGGGGTAAGAGGAACGTTCATATGGCTTGGATTGATTATAAGAAAGCGTATGACTCTGTGCCTCATACATGGCTAATGAGAGTTTTAGAGCTATATAAAATAAATCCCATACTATGCTCCTTTCTTAGCTCATGCATGGGTCAATGGTCTACGTTTCTTAGTCAACCAGGTCAGATGATTTCTTCTGCTGCCCCGAATTTAATAAGGATTAAGCGGGGTATCTTTCAGGGCGACAGTCTGAGTCCTTTGTGGTTTTGTTTGGCGCTTAATCCTTTAAGTACATTACTTAAAGATTCAACACTAGGCTACCGACTTCGCAGAGGAGCTGAGGCTATATCACATCTCTTGTTCATGGATGATCTCAAATTATTTGCTTCCAAAAAACCAGACTTAATGAGTTTACTTAAAATAACCGACAGTTTTAGTAAAGCCATTGGGATGGAATTTGGTGTTGATAAATGTGCGTTCATAGATGTACAGAGAGGTAAAGTTGTAAGCTCAGATTGCTTACTACTTAACCATAGTGTGGTCCTCAAGTCTCTTTGTGAATCGGAAACTTACAAGTACCTTGGTATGTTTGAAGTGCTGAATATTGTTGACGCAGATATGAAACAATCGTTTAGAGATCGGTTTTTTGGTCGTCTTATAAAGGTCTTAAAAAGCCATTTATCAGGCGGAAACAAAATCCGAGCGTTTAATGGTTGGGTCATGCCTATGTTAACATATTCCTTTGGCATACTAAGGTGGACGCAATCAGAGCTGGACGTACTGGACAGAAAAGTCAGGCGATTGTTAACGGCATACAGAATGCATCATCCACGTTCGTCTGTAATGAGGTTGTATATTCCTCGGAAATGTGGGGGTCGTGGTATTTTGAATGCCAAGGATCTACATAACCGAGAGATATACAACCTTAGGGAATATTTCCTTAAGATGAACGTGAATATGTATCGGGATGTCGTTGCAGTCGATAAGGGGCTAACTCCGCTATCCTTAGCTAACGGGAATTGGAAGAGGCTGAAGGTAGAGAGTATTTCAGATCACATAACCGTATGGAGGAGCAAGGAATTACACGGTAGGTTCTACCGGGCTCTCACAGGGCCTGATGTAGACCAATTAGCTTCCGTGGCCTGGTTACGATTCAGTAACCTCTTTGGGGAAACTGAAGGTTTTATCTTTGCAATTATGAACGAAGTTATCATGACGAACAACTACCGGAAATATATACTAAAGGATGGGACGGTCGACATTTGTCGGGCATGCCACCGTCCGGGAGAGTCTATTAGACATATTGTTTCTGGCTGTTCTCGGTTTGCTAACGGCGAGTACTTGCATAGACATAACCAAGTGGCTAGGATTATCCATCAACAACTTGCTCTGAAATATGGTTTTCTTGATTCTGCTGTACCTTATTACCAATACCAACCTCAACCAGTTCTTGATAATGGTCATGTTACGCTCTACTGGGACCGATCTATTATCACGGATAGGTATATTGTTGCCAATAAACCTGATATTGTGATAATAGATCGATCTGCGCGTCGAGCAGTGTTGGTTGATGTCACCATTCCTCATGACGAGAACCTCGTGAAGGCAGAAAAGGACAAATTAATAAAATATTTAGACCTGGCCCACGAGACTACCGCCATGTGGCATGTTGATTCAACCATCATTGTTCCAATAGTTGTATCGGTACACGGCTTGATAGCGAAAAGTTTCGATCAACATCTTAAGAATCTTTCGTTATCGAGCTGGGTTAAGGGCCTAATACAGAAAGCAGTTATCCTCGATACTGCACGCATTGTGAGGAGGTTTCTCACTCTGGAGTCCTAACCACTGGTGGCTTGTGTCGTAGACACCGCCATCAGCGGCAATCTATTTTTATATAGTGTTTTTTAAAAATTGTATTTTTAATATCTTTTTTAAAAAATATTATGTAATTAATAAGATTTTAAATAAATATAAACAAATAATAATTGTAGCGGTGTAAGTTTAATATGTTTGTAGAGGACGTGCGAATTGTAACAAACCTGATTAAAAATATAGGCAATAATAATTAGATATATTAATGGAAATACATGGATTTTTTACTGGTGGTAGTGGTTAATAAAAATGAAACCCGCAAAATTACAATTTGCGTAATCACTGGTGGTAGGTCCTCTTGTGAGTTCGCGCGGGTAGGTACAACCACCCCGCCTATTTCTGTCGTGAAGCAGTAATGCGTTTCGGTTTGAAGGGTGAGGCAGGCGTTGTAACTATACTTGAGACCTGAGAACTTATATATCAAGGTGGGTGGCGCATTTACGTCGTAGATGTGTATGTGCTCCGGTAACCACTTAACACCAGGTGGGCTGTAAGCTCGTCCACCGATCTAAGCAAAAAAAAATAATACAAAAAATATCGCTAAATTATGTATTTGAATGGATGGGTAAGTTATATCAGTACATAGCTGATTGCAGGACGTATTTTCAGCATGGCCTAAAGGATAAAATGTCCTAGCGAATCGACTGTGTCCAGTGTTCGAATCGCGCAGCAGGTACATGCTATTTTTTTACACGTAATTTTTTTATGTATATCGCCTTCCGCGTCGGAGGAATAACATCGTGTTTTAAAAATCAAACCCGCAAAATTATGTTAAAATTTACATAATTGCTAGTGATAAGTCGTCTTGTAAGCCCGCACGAGTGCGTATCACTATTCTGCTTATATCTGCCGCGAAGCAGTAATGCGTTCCAGTTTGAAGGGTGGAGCAGTATTTGTACTATAGAATTAATCGGTAATCTGAATAGACCACATTACTGGAAGAATCTACTGGATGCATGCAATTTGCATGGAGGCATGCAATTTGCATTGGAAGATGCAGCTGCGTCGTGATCCTAAGCCAACGGGCCATTTTTTTTACCGTATATCAATTGATTTCCATGGCGAAGAGTAAAAGATCGCATAGAAAAAATATCAAGTTTCGGTGACTATTGACTAATTATTTACATTCATATTATTTACGCATCTATGTCATTTCTGTTCTGATGATAGCATAAGACAGTCGTATTCAAATGCAGTTCTATTTTTGACATCATCTCTCAGGGTATAATAGTTTCTCTGCCCCAGTAGAGCAATAGCAAAAATATCATATCTTCACTCATCGTGAGTAACTTTCGTAACTGTGCAACTCAGAGAAGTTATACTTCTGTATTTTATCCACTGGATTTCAACCATCGACTTATGTAAGAAAAGGTAGCCTATCTTATCCGGCTCAGGCGACTGGGCAATACCAAGCCATCGTCGCCGTTATTGGTACTTTTAGACAGACCCCTTTTTTTACTCCTACCTACGCTGATAGCCTTGAGAGGCAATTTCAGCTTCACCTTGACGTGTCTGCTCACGGGGCTCAAACCGGGAGTGGTGCTAGCACTGGCTCTAGCAAGAGCAGTGCTTCGCAGAATCAACCACCGGGTTGGAAACGCGACCCACTGAGAAGATCCGGCGAGAAACTCAGTGGGCTGTGTCTATGGGTTAATTAACTCGTCGAGTCCTTCGTCCCAAGTGACGGGTTCGGCGAGGATGGTGACCGGTGCTGAGGGGCCTAAAAGCACCGTTAATGGATCGGGAGAATCCGTAATGACGTGTTTGGGGTGACGTCGACTGTTTACCATTCGGTCCACAGGTATGTAATTTAAAGAGACCCCTCAAGCACAGGTCGCCGTTCTACGAAGTGACCCATGGACACAGCCCACTGAGTTTCTAGGTAATGGAAAAAAGGTAACCTATTTGTTATTTTTATCACGATAAAAAGCGCGAACATTTTTCCAGTACCGAATAATGTAGGATGAAAGTTTACGCAGTGATTTTTCGAGGGAAAAAAAGCATATTTCTCGCGGTATTCTTTTAACGTGAGTGTATGTTATAATATTTACGTCTAACATAATGTGGCCGAATGGGTCTGCCATTTTTATTTCAGACATTGTGTTGCGTATTACGTACGTGAAAATATTTTTGTTTGTTTAAGTTTTTGAACATTTTCGCATGTATTATTTATTATGTTTAGTTTGTGTTGTTTAGGTTGTATATGTTTTGATGTGCAGACGAGGTCATGATCTATGCAAGGTCACAACCTTCAGGTATGAATGCTATTGACTAGGCACGTAGCGAGGAGGATCCCTCGATCGGAGCAACTACTAACAAAAGGCAAACAGTGCATGAGAAGTACCGATGACCTATGCCGCGTCTCAAGTGAGGATATACCTTTTTTTTTTTTTTTCTCGGGCCGGGGGCCGAACCTCCTACGAGGTCCCCGCGCCTAGGGGGCGCGCGGGGTATGTGAGACTCAACGATCTGCAGGTGTTGAGAGCAGATCGCGGGCCCAAGGATTTTAGGGCCCACCCACTAAACGACTCCCCTGCACTCTTACACCCGACGTCCGATCTCCGTCCGGGGTCAGAACCCGTTCAGAGTAGGGGGGTTCCCGCGGTCAACACTACAACCAGACACGCGGCGCCACCCCGAGGACGCCCGACCGACGGGTCGTCGAGGCGATAGTCGACGACCAACGACGTCAGTCTCCGCGGTACGGCGGCCCCACCAGGCCGCCCGGGCGGTGCCGCTGGTGTTCCGGGATACCCCGCTGGGCCAGAATCAGCCTGCCGGGTCGGAACGCGACCCACTGAGAAGATCCGGCGAGAAACTCTGTTAATTTACTTGCCGAGCATTTTTGAAGTGATAACTTCTTATGGGAGGGTAAACCGACTCGTTACGTAACGCGTTACGGCGCCAGTCTGTCTGGCTTCTCTTTCTTTCATGCTTTCGGCAGCGGTACTGAAAACGTATTCTGACTATTTATATATATTTTTAAAGTGAAACTTGTATTACATCGTCTCAAACTTGTCGTCTGTGTTTTGCATGTCGCGTGACGGTCGGCCATGGAGTAGGGATAAATTGAAAAGCGCTCATCAGAGTAACCAAGGCCAATATGGCGGCGCCTATAGTTCGCAGCAGCTGACCGTGTAGTATATAGACTATTACTCATTTGTACCAGTGCTCCACGCTATTTCGTTTATTTTTGTCAGTGTTAATTGTAAATGTTGTTTGTCAGAATTAAATGTCTATAATGTGAAAAAAAGTTTCACTTTTACCGTGGTTTCATAAAACCACACAATCCTTTTTTTCAATTTATGTTACAATTTTCCTTACATTCTCATCTTAATATACATAAAATCTCAGTAATAACCTAAACTTTTATCAAGTTAAGCAATTTCAAGTTAACAAGTTCAACTTAGATTAATTTAAGTTATCACTTCTATCGGGCGTCCCGAGCGAGATGCACACTTTTTTTTTGTTACATTTGAAACTTGGACCTCATGTCTCAAAGTAGGTGGCAGCATTCACGTTATGACGTCCACGTACTTTGGTTTACAATAGATGGATACTTCACGAGGGATGGTCCACCCATTTAGAGCAGACAGTAGCAAGCATCGTGTAAACAAACAACGTTGAGAACAAATTAGTATAATAAATAATTAATAGTTTAAAAAAACTAACAAAATACAATTCTAAAGAAAATCCAACTAAAAAATATAAAATAAATTTTAATAAATTTGAATTAAAAATAGTGTAAGAAAAAATGATTTTATTGTAAAAAAAAGCGTGGGGTGCATGGTATCAGCAGTTATAAATATTTTATGAACAGATATGAGTAGAAGGTTTATTTTGATAGATTTTCTATAAAAGCGTATTTTGTTAGTTTTTTTATACCATTATTTATTTTACATTTTTTAATTGAATTTAAATTTTTTCAATATTTTTTTTAATAATGATTTGTCTACGGTCCTTAATAAGTATACCAAATTTTGAGTTAATCCGACGTTTTGAAGGGGGTCAAAATCGTGTTCAAAGATTCCGATATACACTAACATACATACGTCTGAAGCTAATAAAAGCGTATTAAAAAAAATTATACTAAGAAAAACTTAACATTAATTACTTTATGAAGCATCAATTCATTTGAATTCGTTTTTATTCAATTCGTCTCTAGCAGCTGCAAGGGGTGTCAACAGCAAATTCCTGTGGGATGCACTCGAGATAATACTTAGCTACCGTACACACGACTCTATAGCATTGTAAAGATTTTAATGAACTATTTTCTATTTTATGTCCATGAGTACGTCACTCGAATTATTCATTTGTGTCTATGTTTGATTTTAGGAAATAATCCGGATTTATAGTCACATCGCAATGGATCGCAGTTGGGGAGACAAGCAGCTCTCTTGTTATTAATTGGATGCCGGCGCTAATGGACATAATGACGTGAATTAGGACTTTAAGACAATGTTGAAGTCTCAATCGTAATGGATTGTTACTTGTAATGTATTGCATTATACTGTTCTATTCTAATGTATTAAACCGTCTTATTTTTCAAATTGTAGAAAATATTTTTTTTTGTCAGAAATAGACAGTTTTCCGCCAATCCTATGTATTAGGTATGAGCGTTAGGATATTTAATAAACTACCAAAGAAATTAAGAGACCTAAGAAAATACTAAAAGATAATCTTATTAGTAAAAATTATTATCACATAAATGTTTTTTTTAGGGAAGACATTCAAAATAAATGGATTATTTAATTATTTCTTGAATTATGGATGAATAAAAAGTAAATTAAATAATATCATAATATCTTGCACTGCACTAAAATTCGCATGTCAAATAATGACAAAGCATACACGCTGCTTTTAACTTAATATGTAATAACTTATTTTCACTTTGCTTATCGAATAAATGATTTCTTTCTTTCTTTCTCTCTACTCCATATTAAGCTCTTATAAGGACCTGATTTAAATTTGTTCTTAGAGAAACAACGTAGCCATACATAACCTTATGCATTTCTCTCACTCTGCGTTGGAAGAACATCGATATTAAGCAAATGTAACAACTCATTATACATTAACTTTCTAGAAAAATCATGAAGTATTGCATTACTAAGTACTTTACAAATGTGCCAAATCCAACAAAAAATATGTGGTAGCATCCAAATAATGTAAAAATAACAAACAGTTCTATATTCTGTCTTATAGCAACCACTGCGGTTCCTAATGTATTTTAGAAATATTCATTTGGCTAGCCATCCGAAGATGCAGTGTGTAGCGTTCCGTATGTTCCCTCTAGATGCCAACAACGCAAACACTTTGCACTCGGCGAGGTCTATGTCGCGAGCAAATAATAAAATTGCATTTGCATCCTTCTTCAAGTGGAAAGCGTGTTTTACAACTTGTAAACATTCAGTGTTACAGCTTTCTTGAATGTTTAAATCGAGCGTCCCAATATTGAATTATTACGTAATTTGTTTTGTATTTTTTTTTGCAAGTTTTAACCAGTATATAATGCAAATGTACATACTTTAGTAGTATTTGCGTCTGTGTATATGTATATATATATGTATATGTGGGGCCCATCTGCTAAAAGCTTTTTTAAGGACCTTAAAAAAAACTTTTTGAGGCTGCGGGAGACCAGAAGGCCGGTACGTATTTTGCACAAAGAATTAGCATTGCTATCCAGCGTGGAAATGCTGCCAGCCTTCTGGGAACTCTGTCAACCGGCGGTGAGCTAACGCAGATTTTCTATTTATAAGTAGCTTTACCTAAATAATTATTATTTTTATTCATTTATTAGGTTGTTTTTAAAATAACTGAATTTATTAAAACCGCGCTAATCGTGCTTTAACGACTAATTGGCCGTCTTCACTGTATATGCCGTTTTCTGCTGTGCGCTAGGACATTTTGAAGCAGAGTTCATCCATATTACCGCTGCGCTCATCGACAGTGCGTTTCCAAAGATCTTTTTCGCCACGTACCATCCGGCTTTGGAATGAGCTCCCCTCCACGGTGTTTCCTGAGCGCTATGACATGTCTTTCTTCAAACGAGGCTTGTGGAGAGTACTTAATGGTAGGCAGCGGCTTGGCACTGCTTCTGGCATTGCTGATGTCCTTTAGCATATGGTGAATGCGAAATATTGTACATATAAGCCGTGTAAGACTGATTCGGTAGCACAGTAGTTCGGTTCCCACATCGGGAAAACATTGAGTGATGAACAGGTTAATTTGCTTTGTCTTTTTTTTATTGCTATGTGGGTGGACGAGCTCTCAGCTCACCTGGCGTTAAGTGGTTACTAGAGCCCATAGACATCTACGACGTAAATGCGCCACCCACCTTGAGATATAAGTTCGAAAGTCTCAAGTATAATTACAGTGGCTGCCCCACCCTTCAAACCGAAACGTATTACTGCTTCACGGCACAGAAATAGGCAGGGCGGTGGTATCTACCCGTGCGGACTCACAAGAGGTCCTACCACCGTTAATTACGCAAATTATAATTTTGCGGATTTCATTTTTATTACACGATGTTATTCCTCCAATATCTCCATTCTTCAAGAACTCGGCATTAAGCAGCGGCTTTCGGCGCTCGTGCATGGACGCAAACTAAAATTTTTTGGACATGTCTCTCGGTGAGGAAATGACTCCATGACTGATGGTAGGACGTCTTGTGAGTCCGCACGGGTAGGTACCACCAATCCACCTATTTCTGCCGTGAAGCAGTAATGCGTTTCGGTTTGAAGGGTGGGGTAGCCTTTGTAAATATACTGAGACCTTAAAACTGATATCTCAAGGTAGGTGGCGCACTTACGTTGTCGATGTCTATTGGCTCCAGTAACCACTTAACACCAGGTGGGCTGTGAGCTCGCTTACTCATCTTAGCAATAAAAAAAAAGTAGCCAACGTATCTAGTAGAAAAAAATGCATAAAATTTGTATCAAAAATACTGTTCTCTCTCTTTAAAAAAAAAGTGATGAAACACAAAGCAACGTATATCGTAATCTTGTGTAGCACGTGCGATAATCTCTTCAAATAATGTGTACAAGTATTATATTTACATGGACGCAATATCAATTTTCCCCGTGAGCCATTATTATAAACCAAATATTGCATAGCTTTGAGCGCGGCGACCGAATCAAGAAATTCCGTAACGAAAATAAAACGTAACACCCGCACTCCGTCTACCATGTAGCTCGCGTTCAACACATTCACACGTTGCGCTTGTGTAGTGTTTGTGCATAAGCGCGCGGCGTGACGTCGCACTACCTGCGCATCATGAAAAATCTGCCCATCTCTCTCTCGCACGGTCTAGCTTATGAACGTGAAGAGGAAAATCAGCCAAAAGGGAAAATAGCATTACAGAATTAACAGTAGTCATAAGGTGATTAATAGCGTCCGTGATGTCAGATCAAACTGAATTAATACAATTAACAAGCGAACGAATTCGGCAGTATGGAGGTACCTTTTTGATTTTTTATTGCTCTTGTAGGCAGACGGTTCACCTGATAATGAGTGGTTACCGTCGTCCATGCACTTCAGCAATGCCAGGGTCAGAGTTCAACCGCTGCCTACCTACCGCTGATACACGAAAGTATTTAGTACAAGGACATCTGCACAAACCTGGAGATGTGTCGTTACTTCCTAAGCCAATAATGTTTATTTAAAAATAAAAGTTGCTCAACCTCTATTGTCATGTAGAGGTGTATTACCTCAACTGGCACTCCTATATCATTTTCCTTTTCCTCGACAAACAAGTCGCTACTCCGTTTATCTGACTGTTGACCCCTTAGTGCGCAGACATTTTGGCGTCGCGTGACGTCATCACCCTCCGTTCCGAGAAAAATAGGTCGCGTTTGTATACCCATATGTTATGTTTGCCGGGCGTCTTATATAAATCGCCCTTTGAAGAATTATAGCACAAACATTACAATGTCACCTTATCGCGTAAGTAATTTGTTTTCTTAATTAATGCTAACAAATATTGTTTGGTTGCCGTATTACCCGAAATGAGTTTATTTGATGTTTTGTGGGCGATTATTGTGAGCGATTAAAGCAACTCGCAACTCGTTCGATTATCGAAAAATTGTTCACTATAACCGCGAAAATCGAGGTGACATTCGCGTTTTAAGTAGAAAAGCTTCGATGCAATATGCGTCATCGAATGTTGCCAGCCGTAAAATTAAAGTTTTACGGCTGGAACGAACGCGGCCTGCCTTTACATATATAGTCCCTGTATATTGGGCATTCATTAACATTAGCATTTTTTTAAACCAAACTTTTTAATTAAGTTTTAATATAACAATATAAAAATTATAAGACAAATTTAACATAGATCGATTTATGAATTAATATCACAATACGCATTTTCTAGTTTAAATTTACGTTAAAATCATTAGGTATTGCCAATTGCGCGCGGCGACAATGTATACAAAACAGGCCCTTTTTTCTTACCTATGCTGATAGCCTTGAGAGGCGATTTCAGCTTCGCTCTAACATGTAGGTGAGCTCACGGGGCTCAAACCGGAGTGCTGTTAACACTGGCCCCAGCAAGAGCAGTGCTTCGCAGAATCTACCGCCGGATCGGAAACGCGACCCACTGAGAAGATCCGGCGAGAAACTCAGTGGGCTGTGTCTGTAGGTTAATTCGCTGAACGGTGAACGAGAACGGTGACCGGTGCTTGAGGCACGTAAAAGCACCGTTAATGGATCGGGAGGATCCGTAATGACGGGATCAGAACGCTCACAAGCCTTTGAGCGTAGAAATCGCTTCCCAAAAAACTGTAAAAAACATGCGTGGTGTCATGGGACATCGGATAGGAACCAAGTTCCTTATTATAAAAATATTAATTTTAAGTTTTAATCGAGGTATAAAGAAAATAAAACTGGAGGTTTCGCAACAACCCACGGTCATTCGGTAACGTGCGAACTTATTGTGGTACACTTCATTCACGGTCGTTTGCATAAAATTTAGTGTATTGCGCAAACGAACGCTCTGAGATCGTGGTCAATGAATGATACAAAAGTACGTTATTTTTTGTACGTTATTACAAAGTTAAGTCGTACACTGTGTTCATTACTAATAAAAATCTTACGTTACGGACGTTTTTTCCCGGTTAGGGTGCCCCTCCGCATCATCCCATAAGGCACTTCGTTCCAAAAATATCAAAATATAAGTCTCTCAAGTTAAAGCACCTATTCGAAAACGTTTTCCGGTTCCGTTGCAACTGTAAAGGAATATAGCGTTAATTAATTCGGCGGGAACAAGCTCAGTGTCAAAGTTTTAGTGCGAATTTAATTTAGTGCAAACTAAATGTGGGATGAGTCTCGGATTAAATAATTAAATGTACACTGTTGCTCTTGGTTTATAGACACGAAGTCTGTTCATATGGTAACGATGCGTTACCTGGTGTTAAGTGAGAACCGGAGCTCATAGTCATATACAACGTAAATGCCGTCACCCACTTTGAGACATGAGTTTCTAAATCTCAGTTTTTACAGTACATGTATTTCTTTTTCTTTTTTTTATTGCTTAGATGGGTGGACGAGCTCACAGTCCACCTGTTGTTAAGTGGTTACTGGAGCCCATAAAAATCTACAACGTAAATGCGCCACCCACCTTGTGATATAAGTTCTAAGGTCTCAGTATAGTTACAACGGCTGCCCCATTCTTATATATAGGCAAGGTAGTGGTACCTACTCGTGTATACTCACAAGACGTCCTACCACCAGTAATTACGCAAATTATAATTTTGCGGGTTTGATTTTTATTACACGATGTTATTTCTTCACCGTGGAAGTCAATCGTGAACATTAAGTAGGTACGTATTTCATTGGAAAAATTGGTACCCGCAGGCGGGATTCGAACACCGAATGCATCGGACGTCTTATCCTTTAGGCCACGACCACTTTGAAATGGAAATGAGCACCGGAGACTGACATAGATACGTTTTTAAATATACATAATACATATAATATAGAGAGAAGAAACACCCAAACAAAGAGTAAACACGAGTAAACAGTGTTTAAATAATAATACAGGCTTGTAAAATGAAAATTCGCGTTTATTCTAATTTTATTATAATTTAATTACAATTTGCCACGTACGGGGCTAAAAGGCAGGAACGTAAGAGAGGGTTGCCATGAGCAAATCTTAAAATTAGTAACTTAGTTATTACCGAGGTGTTGCCATTACAATTTTACAATAAAATTTTAATATTTATATTTTGATTGAATTTTGTGAGAATCGAAATCACGACAACGCAATAGTCTGGGCCGTTAACAACTACACCGCGAAGTCAGTCTATAATAAAAAAAACTAAACTACGCAACGGATTTTGATGCGGTTTTTTTAATAGATAGAGTGATTGAAGTGTAAGGTTTATATTATGTATAAATAACATCCATTAAATAGTGGAGAAATCAATAATAAATTACAGTTTCCGAAGCGAAGCGAGGGCGGGTCGCTAGTAAAAATATAGTACAGAATCACGGCTGATATGAACGGACCTTCGCACCGTGAGCTGCAAGAATTTAAAGAGCTTTAAATTATTCCCGCTCTAACAACGACTCGAGTAGCCGGTTCGCTGCACAAAGAAAATGTCCACTTTGATAATGTTTTACAGTTTAACTAGTTTCGAAGCGTCTCAGTTTTATACACGTACATAGATATAAAAGTTTATTATAAAATTCCAAGTCACCTAGTACCGGTGTTCCTCATAGTATGGCTGGAAAACTTTCTTTTTCCTACCTATGCTGATAGCCTTGAGAGGCTATTTCAGTTTCGCCCTAACATGTAGGTGAGCTCACGGAGCTCAAACTGGAGTGTTCCTAACACTGGCCCTAGCAAGAGTAGTGCTTCGCAGAATCTATCACCGGATCGGGGAAAGGCGACCCACTGTGAAGATCCGGCGAGAAACTCAGTGGGCTGTGTCTGTGGGTTAATTCGCCGGACGGTGCCCGGTGCTTGTGGTACCCAAAAGGACCCTTAATGGATCGGGAGGATCCATAATGACGTGTTTTTGGCAGACTTGGTACAATGCAGCGTTATTACACGCGGACTTTTGGCGAAGCGGATAGTGCGGAAAAGTAAGACACATAGCGGATGTTATTTTTTTCTCATAAAAAAATTAAAAGTTTTTTTTTTTTTTTTTTATAGGCCTTTTAGGCAGACGAGCATACGGCCCACCTGATGGTGAGTGGTTACCGTCGCCCATGGACTTCAGCAATGCCAGGGGCAGAGCCAAGCCGCTGCCTACCGCTTAATACTCTCCACAAGCCTCGTTTGAAGAAGGACATGTCATAGCGCTCGGGAAACACCGTGGAGGGGAGCTCAGTAATTGTAACTGATTATCGTAAACGGAATTCATTCCACATTAGAACGTTGTGAGCGAATTCGTACTGTGAGTTCTTTTTTGTACAATGACGTCAGTGTTCAACGACAACTATTACGGGAAAGTGACAGCGCATTACCTTACAAAGCCCAAATTTTAACTTTTAGTCTTAAGCGATCACATCATTACTTCATTTCTTCATTGTACCTATTTTTTATTATTTCTTAATTGATTTTTTCAGTTCGTCACCCAGTTTTGACGTTCTGATGTTACAACGGTACAAGTATTTTTTTTCTTTCATTCTTACTGTTTTATTTTTATGTTTATATAAGATTGCGAAAAGTAGCACTAAAACAGTCTAATATCACTTTACAAAACGATTGTGAATGCGTTTTCGAAGCTAGGAAGAATTCCTAAGAAACTCATATCATCATTAATATACTGCACGAAATTCACTGAATAATATTATTTAAAATAGTGTATAAAATAACTTGAACTAAAAGAAACAGATCGTTGAAAAGACAAAATGGAAGAGGATCTGTGAATACTTCGAGCTACCGAGTGGCAGGAAACGGTACAGGACCGGCAGGAATAGCGTCTCTTAGCATCGGTGGCCAAGATCCTATTTGGGTCGCTGATCTAAGGCTATACAAATAACAGTAGAAGAAACAAGTCCAAATTACTAAGCATTAACCATATTTTTAGTAAGTGCTGTTGCTATATAGGACATAATTTTCAACTCAGCAAATTATTTAAGAAGACACAAATATTTTTCGTATACCATTACTGCAACCCTATAAGACTTAAGCTCGTATCTCTCTATCGTCTGACCTAGTTATGCCGTTTAACCCAGATCTGATAGTAACATTGGGTCGTTGTGAATCACACCTGAAATATACGGGTGGAGGATCTGGCTTTGAAGGACCATGAACGAATCATCGTCTGACGATGCGTCCTCGAAGATCCTTAGACAATTAATTGTCCATTATAGGTTCCAGCGGGTTATGTTAACTGAAACACCACGGGTAGTTCGGCGCAATGCAATTTAATATTAATACGTTATTTATTAGGCGAGTCGGTAAATAGCATTCATGAGAGAGATTTCTTAAAGAAATAAGCAGTGCCTTTGTACATAATTTTCCTATTACTCTGTACTATGTCTTCTTTTTTGTGAGTACATAAATAAATAAATAAATAAAGCGCATGACCAATATCAAAGCGAGAATAGAAAACAAAACCTTCCTCGTGTTTAATTAAAACTCTTTTCGGCTTGCGGCCACGAGTCACGAAGTTTGTGACGTATTGGAAACTATAGAATTAACTCTATTGTATAGGAAGTTTAATAATAAAACAAATTAAAATATAGTCCAAGGAAAAATCTAAACCAGTGACAAAATTTATAGTTGTATACGCATTACATACATACGTAAAACAATACAAAAAAAAATGTTTGTTTAAAATTCAAATCGACTCAACGGTTTTTTTGTTCGAATTTTCCAAACAAGATCTTTACAAATGAATTTCTATATAGCTGTTTCAAAATAATACACACTGGAAAAGGAAAAAAGTTCAAATGAAGACCTTCCGATTCAAACGTAATTAATTAAAACCTTAATTTGACATAGGTCGTTGGGCTAAACAAAAACGTAGGTAACAGACTTTAAGTCTACAGAAATAGGATAAGATGCACTGTAGCATTTAAATCAAGAAAAGTGACGCTTCTAGTTCTATTCTCTTTGCTAAACTATTGCAAAGCCAAGGCACATTTCATTTTACAATTTGAACATTAGTTAGTCTTAGTAAATTGTCATGGTTTTAGAATCTATCAATTTATTTATTGGTATAAAGTACTCGGGTTTCACTAAGAAGCATAATTTTTTTTTTTGCTACGTACAGGCAGATAAATTCATGGAACATCTGGAGTGAAGCGGTCCTCTAAAGACACAGTTGAAGTTTCAATGGTGTCATGTAAAGACTGTCTGGCCCTTCAAATCGAAACTAATATCTTTTCAAGTAGCAGGTACACAATATAATAGGCACTTTCCCGAAAGTTTGAATTGCAGTTTTTATTTTTTTATTTTTTATTGCTTAGATGGGTGGACAAGCTCACAGCCCACCTGATGTTAAGTGATTACTGGAGCCCATAGACATCTACAACGTAAATACGCCACCCACCTTGAGAAGTTCTAAGGTCTCAGGTATAGTTACAACGGCTGCCCCAACCTTCAAACCGAAACGCATTACTGCTTCACGGCAGAAATAGGCAGGGTGGTGGTACCTAACCGCGCGGACTCTCAAGAAGTCCTACCACCAGTAAAACAGTACAGTGGGCTCGCTTAAAATGAGTAGATACTAGACGTCTTTCCTATGCAGTAGCTGTTGGGTAATGACCATATACTTAATCTACCATTGAATACCTCCACAAAATTGGCTTTCTGCGGCTTCACAACTCGACTGGTCATCCATTATTCAGCTTCATTTTTTTGTTCAAAATACTCCGCAGCACTAATTAAAATTAGTTTAGTCTGTGGCTAACAGTTTAGAATTTACGACAGCGTTCAGACTGTAAAACTGGTCATTAGGCTGCTAATTAAAGTGAAATTACTGAAAAATACGCTTAAGGCAACTCTGTTGGCCAAATTAGTTTTTGAATGTAACTTTTATATCCCGTGTGTTAAGTGAAATTTAATCGGTCTTATATAATATTATTACATGTTCATTGCGGCGTGGCCTTATTTCGACATATCCAAAAATTTTGGACTTTACATTGAAAAGAGCATCTATTTCACTTGGCGCAAGATATGCCTTCTCTTAAAAATAAACATCTATATTTCGATGAAGACAAAACAGTTGAATACATTAGATAACTGCCCAAAAAAGAGTGTAATTATTTTTGGAACGAAGTTCCTTATGGGACTGTGCGGAGGGGTACCCTAACCGGGAAAAAACGTCCATAACCTAAGATTTTTATTAGTATGCACACAGTGTACGACTTAACTTTGTAATAACGTACAAAAAATAACATATTTTGTTATCATTCATTGACCACGATCTCAGAGCGTTCGTTTGTGCAATACACTAACTCTTATGCAAACAACTGTGAATGTAGTGTACCACAATAAGTTCGCACGTTACAGAATGACCGTGGGTTGTTGCGAAACCTCCAGTTTTATCTTCTTTATACCTCGAATAGAACTTAAAATTAATATTTTTATAATAAGGAACTTCGTTCCTATCCCGGTGTCCCACGACACCACACATCTTTTTTATTTTTTAATTGCCTATATGGGTGGACGAGCTCACAGCCCACCTGCTGTTAAGTGGTTACTGGAGCCCATAGACATCTATGACGTAAATGCGTCACCCATCTTGAGATATAAGTTCTAAGGTCTCAAGTATAGTTACAACGGCTACCCCACCCTTCAAACCGAAACGCATTACTGCTTCACGGCAGAAATAGGCAGGGTGGTGGTACCCACCCGTGCGGGCTCGCAAGAGGTTCTACTAGCATTATATTAGCATTACTATATACATACTGTTTTCAGGCATGTAAAAAATATCGTTGAATATATATGTCGCAGAAGCCACAATTATTAACACCATCGTCAGACATCGTAGGATAAAGAAAATAATTATTCGGGGATACATTTTTTATTATAATTTTTTTATTGATAAAAGAAATTTAAACAAAGTTATCAACTCTATTTCATTCACAATGATTTATAAATAATATATAATAATAATAATATACAAAGGAACAGCTATTTATATGAATATACTAAGACTATACATAAATAGTAAAAATCTTACGTTACGGACGTTTTTTTCCCGGTTAGGGTACCCCTCCGCATCGTCCCATAAGGAACTTCGTTCCAAAAATAAAAACCCTATTTATTTGCTTGTTTTCCGTTGGCCATATAGTTTTTGTTAATAAAGCTTTGTACAAATGAATAAACTTTATACTGTTCAGTGGAATGCCTTCATTACGCACAAAGGTAGGGTACGGAAATTACGTTATACCCCGGCCCGTTTGTACCGTTTTCCGCAATTAACTCGCGTATATTAAATGGAAATTATCAGTTTTAATTACATTTATTTGTTTATAACGTAATCGAACGTTCGATGTTTTGTGTTGGGTGTTTTAATGTGGTTTTATTTAATGTAATGTAACATCGTAGCCTGGCATCAGATCTTTCTGAATAGGATCGGAGTGCCAAGTTATGGCGATGCGTACTCGTCATTTAGTACTTGTTGCTAATGTACATAATCAATTTATACCAACTATGTTTTAACATGTATTTTTCTATATTGATTCATTCACAAGGATCCTAGATAGGATTTTCAGTAATGTATTTCAGTGCGTTCGCCTTGGAGAGAGGGTTAAAGAGATGTTACATTAAATACCGGCCGTTGTACAATAACAATGTCCATAATAGACCTATCCTCAGTTTCCATGAACCGCGCGATTCCCAGCATAATTATCCAAAAAATTAAAATAAAAAATAAATGTTTGGGGTGGACAACCCTTTTCACTTAGGGGTATGAGAAATAGATAGTAGCTGATTCTCAGACCTACTGAACATACTATTGATACACAAATAAAACCAACAAAACATGGCTGAAAAATGTATAGTATTGTATAGCTCTCAAATATATTAAGTGTATAATCTATGATGTATAGTGAGTAAGTAAGACAGGAGACCGGCTTCGTCCCCATCCCTACTACGTGATGTTTGCTGGATCAGTGGTGACACCTGGTGGGGATAGCTGATCGATTGATAGTTGATCAGTAGTCGACCGGCGAGCGCGGGAGATCAAATTCAATTTAAAAAAAATCATAATTAAAGGAACTTGAAATTATAAACTCTGAATAAGAATTTATCGTACTACAATTATAATATTAGATTGCCATCTTGCAATGTTATTGCGGATGGAAAAATAGGGGTTGATCGTATAAGAGTGAAAATTGAGAGTAATATGATTTTTTTTATTTTAAGTCATGATAAAACTAAATAAAAAACTTGCCAAAAAAATTAAAGTTTATAATTAACAAAAAATAGGGGTTGATCATAGAGGGATGAAAAATTGAGAGTAACATCAGATTTTTTATTTTAATTCATGACAAAATAAAAATAAAAATGAAAATCTTGCCAAAAAATTTAAAGTTTTTAATTAGCAAATAAAAAATAAGGGTTGATCGTAGAAGGGTGAAAATTGAGGATTGTATGTATTTTTGTATGTTGTATCATAAAAAAATAGGAATTAAAAATTTTGTCAAAAAAATAAACAAAAAAATTTAGGGGTGGACTACCCCTAACATTTAGGGGGATGAAAAATAGATGTTGGCCGATTCTCATAGATACCGGATAAGCACAAAAAATTTCATCAAAATCGGTCAAGCCGTTTCGGAGGAGTATGGCAACGAAAACTGTGACACGAGAATTTTATATATTAGATATCAAAATGAATTGCTGTTCGTTAGTCTCGCTAAAACTCGAGAACGGCTGGACCGATTTGGCTAATTTGGTCTTGAATTATTTGTGGGAGTCTAGAGAAGGTTTAAAAGGTAGATAAATATGAAAGTGCTTGAAATTCAATAAAAATAACAATTTTGTTTTCCCTTTGATGTGTCCCCCGCCGGACGGATTCCTTTTGTTTGTTTTAAGTTTATTTTATACAAAAGTTTAGCTCTTTTATTTGTCGATTGAGGTATTACGAAGTCTGCCGGGTCAGCTAGTAAGCAATAAAAAATAAAACTATCTTTATATTTTTGTTTCAGTTTTCAGTTTAGGTCTCTCAAAATGGCAAATACGTACAACATTTTTTTTGTTTGAATTATTTATATTGTCCTTTAAGGCCTTAAAGGAGCTCCAGCATCCATATTTACCAACACTCCGCGACCGTGGCAGCCTTAACATAATCGATTCCATTTCAGAACATCGATAAAGGTCGACCATCGATGTACCGAATTGGCTTCCAAAAAACAGCTCGCGAGTCGGGTACAAATTCAATAAATTGGTTGATTCCTTCCCTCCGGAGCAAGCCGTGGCGGTAATGAGCGTGTTTCTCATTCGAATCGCGCACTAGACGCTCCTGTCCCTCGGTGGCCACTAAAATAGAGTTTCTTACTGGTGGTAGGACCTTTTGTGAGTCCGCACGGCTAGGTATCACCATCCCGCCTATTTCTACCATGAAGCAGTAACGCGTTTCGGTTTGAAGGATGGGGCAGTTGTTGTAACTATACCTGAGACCTTAGAACTGATATCTCAAGATGGGTGGGTGGCATTTACGCTGTAGATTTCTATGGGCTACAGTAACCACTTAACACCAGGTGGGCTGTGAGCTTGTCCAATTAACTAAGCATTAACAAAAAAAAAATCGTGTTCCAATGTTCAATTCGTATGCAAGTAATCCTATAACACGGTAGATACGTTCCCATAAAGTTCCGTGTTGTGCGAAATCGTGTTATATGAGACTAGAAGCTAGTACAAAAAGGAGAATATTTTTTAGGAATGTAACATATCGACTGTGTCTTTGTGAGTTTTATTTAACTATTAAACATAAAAATAAGCAGTAAAATTTCGATTATTCTCGTATATTGTGTGTTCATAGTGCATAATGTAATTTTCTAAATAATTTTAAACAAATGTGTTGTTTCAGAAGTTTTAGAAGGCTTAAGGGATTTTTTTCTTTTCGTGTTAGACTAGAGACTTATAGGAGAGCTACATATCTATATATATAAAAGAAAGTCGTGTTAGTTACACTATTTATAACTTAAGAACGGCTAAACTGATTTGGCTGGAAATTGGTGGGGAGGTAGCTTAGAACCAGGAGAAGGACATAGGACACTTTTTATCACGTTCCCGTGGGACGTGACATGAAACGTGGTATAACAAAATGAAACTAATATGGAATAACAGAACGCAACTGACAGCTAAACGTAATGTAGTCTATGATTAATTATAAGATAATTTTGAAGTTGACCGGTTGATGTATTTGTTTTGAGTTTCTATTAGCTTATTGTGCCGAGATAGGTAATCATTAAGAAAGCCATGCCGGGACAAATAAAAAATTGACCTTGATAAAATCAAAAGTCTGCTCATTTATTGGCTCTAAGGCGGAACAAAGTTCGCCGAGTCACCTAGTATTTTATAAAGATTTCATTTATAAAATGTATTTTACTCATGAAACCACACACATTAATTATTTCATCAGTTTTACGTGATTATCGGGTATTGTTTTCGGCACAGTAGTGTAGGTTAAGGATTAGGCTGGAGTAGGATATTTTTTCTGACCACTTTACTAGTAATTAGGACTATTCTGGTTTCATTAGTTTGGTAGAAGCGCTCACGGCGCTCAGTTTGAGAGACTTTGCTAACATCTGCCTTGACAAGAGCAGGGTTTAGATTGGGTTTAAATTGAAGGTTTAGGTTTCAACCGCTTTCTCACGGGCCCAACGGTTAGGGCTGCAATCTGAACAAAAAAATAACAAAACACAAGCAACGTAACGCACGTGACTTGGGCCGCGATCGTATCTAATGACAATGTAATGGCCGTAAGAGAGGGCGAAACATTATATCGCGACGAGAAGTCTAATGAATCTTCGGTACAATTTAAGTTTTTGTAATATAAGTTTTAGACGTCTTGGATATTTTGTTTAAGCCTGAAGCTATTTTGAGTTGTATTAAAATTTGCTAGTTTACTTGGCTAAAACGCTCTTTCGGGTTTTTCGTGAATTAAAACTGCTTTTATTTTCAGACCACATTACTAGTAATTAGGGCTATTCTGGTTTCATTAGATTGGTAGAAATGCTCACGGTGCTCAGTTTGAGAGACTTTACTAATATCTGCCCTGACAAGAGCAGTGCTTCGCTGAATCTAAGAAGATCTAAAAATCTAGGAAGGTCCGGCGAGAAACTTAGTGGGTTGTTGGGTGTTAAGTTTCACGTCGAGGAGAACGGTGACCGGTGCTTGGAGTATTTAAAATCCTTGCCAGTGGACTGGGAACATCCGAAATGAAGTGCTTCGGGCGACGAAGGTTGTATGTTGCACGATAGGTTGAATAGGCTATGTAATTAGAAGCGGCCGCGGCTATAGAGGATTATCTGGTCACGCTGATTTTTCCAAGAATATGCTGAATGATTTGTTGAATTGATAATATTCGAATTTTTTTGCTTAAATGGGTGGACGAGCCCACAGCGGTTTTGATGTTAAGTGGAGCCCATAGGCAATACAAATGTCGCCACCCATATTGAAACATGAGTACTGAGTTGTTTAGTACAACGGCTGCCTACCATTTAAACTGAAACGTTTCACGGCAGAAATAGGCGAAGTGATGGTACTGTTACGTGCTGGGGTTCGGGATAAATAAAAACTCTACCGAATTACAAGTTAACACTGTATTTATCACTTAGAACACACACACACATAACACCTTAAAAATCTTAATTCGCTTCTTCCGCTTCACTTCAGGTAATCCGTTCGCTGTTTCGCTTCGAGTAGTTCCGATTACTAACTGACTGCGTGCCATCTCTGCAATGCTTTTATAGTCGAGACGAAATCCCAAGAATCGTCGAGAATATTGCACAAAAGAGAAGTACTGTGTTTCCGCTATCTGACAATAGATGGCGTTGTACTTCTCGAACGTTCTAGATGCTACTAGATCCTTCAATATTCGTTCGACTATTCGGCGATAGATGGCGTTACTCTTACCGGCGTAACAGTACGTATCCAAGCCACACAAGCCATTTTATCACTAGTTATATTATTATATACGAGTTCGTTATAGTAGGTATAGTTTGTTTGCTTTTTAACCGACTTCAAAGAAGGAAGTTATCAATTCGCATAGTATATTTTTTGGATTAAGAAGAGTAGGCTGCCGATTCGAGATTTAGTAGGCACGCAGTAGCAGAGCGACCTGCGCTTTATACGAAGTCTACCTCATCGGATTCTGACATGTGAGGAGGTTCAACTTTGACATGCCTCGTCAACCGCTCCTAAGGCGTAATCGGAAGTTAGGCTGTTTCGTCCTAGACCCAAAAAAGAGGGCTATTATTTTTTTCTAAACAACTTTTCGAAACAACTGCGCACCTAATATGCGTCAAAAGACTTCTAAGATAAAGATCTTCCAGTGTTTTTAGGAAAATTGTTTTGTGGAATTCATTTTTATTACAGGCTTTCCTCTGTCGTGGGAGTATTTCGTGATCATGTGTTACCACATATTTAATTTGCTGGAGGAGCTTTGACACCGTGTCGTACAAAAATATCTTTAAATGAGAAATAAAAAACATAGTATTAAATTAGGAGGAATCATATAAAATAATACTTCTAGATATTTCGCGAATCTATATATTAATACGTGAAGCAAAAACTTTGTATCCCTTTCTACGAAAATTGCGCGGACGGAGGAGTATGAAATTTTCCACACTTATAGAGAATATAGAGAAGAAGTGCACAATGCTAATATTTTTTTTAAGTAATGCATAAAAGATACATTAAATCAGTAAAGAAAACATTACACACACTACATACCATGTATTTGACGCACACACGCATGCATACTATTTATTGTCAAACTTTAGTTCTTGACGTCTGTTGTCAAATTGAGAATAGATTAAATATTGTTTGTCTTAGTTAATATTTTTTATAGTGTAGTCTTGGCGAAATCTGTGATTATAGAAGTATAAAATACAATCATAATAGTGTACAAGCTTACAATTCCAATTAATTATAGTCGAATTTCGACTACTGCGGGACCTCTAGTAAACATAATTTGTTTTCGACGAAATCGTCTAAGAGTAGTGGTTTTTACATAAAACTGAAAGTGGTTTATTGTTTGTTTATGGTATTGTACATATATAGTGGAATATATATTTTTATTTATTAAGCTACTGAAATTCAATTTGTGGTTAAATGGCAGGTACAGGCACCACACACGCCTTTAATTTGTAATTTTAAATTATCAACCATAATTCTTTCTAGAATAATCTTACTTTTGATTGTCGCAGTTACAATTCTTCATTATCATTAAGAGGCATTCAGCAGTTCAATTAAGGCTTTTTAGGCGTTCTATTCACGACTTAACCTAACCTATCTTAAGAAGGAGGGAGCCTGGAGATCAGTAATACAGGTCTTTGAACCTAGTACAAACTTCAGCTCTTTCAAAGCCTTACAAAATAAATTATAAGATTAATTTCTATTTCTATTTGTATTCGTACTAGTATACCTTTAAGAGAGAAATAGATAAATTATTATTATTACTATTATTATTTATATTTATTAAAAATCTTATAAATACATAATATTTTTTAAAAAAGATATTAAAAATACAATTTTTAAAAAACACTATATAAAAATAGATTGCCGCTGATGGCGGTGTCTACGACACAAGCCACCAGTGGTTAGGACTCCAGAGTGAGAAACCTCCTCACAATGCGTGCAGTATCGAGGATAACTGCTTTCTGTATTAGGCCCTTAACCCAGCTGGATAACGAAAGATTCTTAAGATGTTGATCGAAACTTTTCGCTATCAAGCCGTGTACCGATACAACTATTGGAACAATGATGGTTGAATCAACATGCCACATGGCGGTAGTCTCGTGGGCCAGGTCTAAATATTTTATTAATTTGTCCTTTTCTGCCTTCACGAGGTTCTCGTCATGAGGAATGGTGACATCAACCAACACTGCTCGACGCGCAGATCGATCTATTATCACAATATCAGGCTTATTGGCAACAATATACCTATCCGTGATAATAGATCGGTCCCAGTAGAGCGTAACATGACCATTATCAAGAACTGGTTGAGGTTGGTATTGGTAATAAGGTACAGCAGAATCAAGAAAACCATATTTCAGAGCAAGTTGTTGATGGATAATCCTAGCCACTTGGTTATGTCTATGCAAGTACTCGCCGTTAGCAAACCGAGGACAGCCAGAAACAATATGTCTAATAGACTCTCCCGGACGGTGGCATGCCCGACAAATGTCGACCGTCCCATCCTTTAGTATATATTTCCGGTAGTTGTTCGTCATGATAACTTCGTCCATAATTGCAAAGATAAAACCTTCAGTTTCCCCAAAGAGGTTACTGAATCGTAACCAGGCCACGGAAACTAATTGGTCTACATCAGGCCCTGTGAGAGCCCGGTAGAACCTACCGTGTAACTCCTTGCTCCTCCATACGGTTATGCGATCTGAAATACTCTCTACCTTCAGCCTCTTCCAATTCCCGTTAGCTAAGGATATCGGAATTAGCCCCTTATCGACTGCAACGACATCCCGATACACCGATACATATTCACGTTCATCTTAAGGAAATTTTCCCTAAGGTTGTATATCTCTCGTTTATGTAGATCCTTGGCATTCAAAATACCACGACCCCCACATTTCCGAGGAATATACAACCTCATTACAGACGAACGTGGATGATGCATTCTGTATGCCGTTAACAATCGCCTGACTTTTCTGTCCAAAAAATTATTATTATTATTAATATAAGCGACCTTGATTAAGAAACCTTGTCTATACCACGAGTTCTTACCATGATTTTCTCATGATAAATTTTCTCCATATTTCGACGTTATTGTAAGCGCCTTGATCACTGTTAAACCGAAAACTAGGAACACACAAAACTGCTACTAATTTCTGGTCCGTGTTTTGGTATTAGGTACCATTGTAATTCGATGCGACAATTGACACTCACGGTATCTTAAAATCTGCCGGGAACGTGTTATGAGCTTCTTTGGATACATCATGCGGTCTCGCAGACATGAATTAGAGAAGCTCATAATTGCGGTACCATGCGGTCCATACCACCCATGATCGAACACTGTGCAGGAAAGTCACGTGTGGTCGCAATACTCAGCAGCGAGGGACTTTTACTGGTGGTAGAACCTTTTGTGAGTCCGCACGGTTAGGTACCACCACCCCACCTATTTCTGCCGTGAAGCAGTAATGCGTTTCGGTTTGAAGCGTGGGGCAACCGTTGTAACTATATCAAATCAAATCAAATCAAATCATACTATACCTGAGACCTTAGAACTTATATCTTAAGGTGGACGGCGCATTTACGTTAAAGACGTCTATGGGCTCCAGTAACCACTTAACGCCAGGTGGGCTGTGAGCTCGTCCACCCATCTATGCAATAAATAAAAAAAGAATATCTTAAAACCGACAGCTTCCATGGAATTGTTTGAGATGATACCATCATCTCGTTTTTACCATCGCACCGCCCGCCACCGGTGTAGAGTTCATCCATACTACCCGGACCCACTTTATTGATCCACAGTGCGTTTCCAGAGATCTTTTTTGCCACGTACCATCCGGTTTTAGAATGAGCTCCCCTCCACGGTTTTTCCCGAGCGCTATGACATGTCCTTCCTCAAACTAGGCTTGTATACTTAACGGTAGGCAGCCCGGCTTGGTTCTGCACCTGGCATTGCTGAAGTCCATGGGCAACGGTAACCACTCACCATCAGGAGGGCCGTATGCTTGTCTGCCTACACGGACAATAAAAAAAAAGATGTGTGGTGTCGTGGGACACCGGATAGGAACGAAGTTCCTTATTATGAAAATATTAATTTTAAGTTCTATTCGAGGCTTAAAGAAAATAAAACTAGAGGTTTCGCAACAACCCACGGTCATTCGGTAACGTGCGAACTTATTGTGGTACACTTTATTCACGGTTGTTTGCATAAGAGTTAATGTATTAAAATGAGTTAAAAATCTTACGTTACGGACGTTTAGGGTACCCCTCCGCATTGTCCCATAAGGAACTTCGTTCCAAAAAGTTCAACAAAATAGTCTGCGTAATGTAGACAGTCAAAAACATATCCACAGAATTTCCAAAGCCAAGTATACATTACTAGCGACCCGCCCTCGCTTCGCTTCGGAAACATTAAAACACATGAAACCAAAAAAATAAAATAAAAATAAAAATTAAAAAAAGTAGCCTATGTTCATCAGGGACAATGTCGGCTTCTAATGGAAAAAGAATTTTTCAAATCGGTCCAGTAGTTTCGGAGCCTATTCGAAACAAACAAACAAACAAATCTTTCCTCTTTATAATATTAAAGTATAGATATTAGTATAGATATAGATAGGTCCACATCAGAAACGATGTAACTTTATACGCTTACATTGTATTAGGCTTCGGGCAGACGTGCCTACATTCGCGACCTTTCCGTCTCGGAGCCCAGTCTGACCGCTTAGCACTCAAATGTTTGTGAAGGGTTCTGATGATGTACAAACAAACCGTGCCGATAAATGTGCGTACGTAATTCCATTAGTTTCGAGAGTTTGATATATTGCCAATATACGAGTATTTCTTACGAGAGGACGTAGAAAAAGAGCTCTGGATTTGTATACGAGTTGTTATATTGTACATTCAGCACGATATTTTTAATAGTGATGTACATATATGCAAAAAATATTGATAAAATTAAGTCGTTTACTGGTGGTAAGACGTCTTGTGAGTCCGCACGGGTAGGTACCACCACCCTGCCTATTTTTGCCGTAGGGCAGTAATACGTTTCGGTTTGAAGGGTGGGGCAGCCGTCGTAAGTATACTGAGACCTTAGAGCTCATATTTCAAGGTGGGTGGCGAGATTTGCGTTGTAAAGGTCTATGGGCTCCGGTAACCACTTAACATCAGGTGGGCCGTGAGTTTGTCCACCCATCGAAGCAATAAATTAAAAACAAACGTTCAGTATAGCAGCTCTGACTTAATTATCATGACTTCTTCTTGGGAACGAACAAAAAACGTTACCTATCAATATTATTGAAGGCATGTTTGATATTCTGTGAAAAGCAAATGGAACCAAGAATTATGATAATAACTGTCGTTTAAATTTTCACAATATTGGGAGCGATAATTTTATTATATAATTTTACCAAGAACCTCTAAAGAATCCGCAGAACATTTACGTAAGAGAATTTTCCAGCAACTCGAACACGGGGCGTTGACCTTCACATGTTTTGCGTGCGTTTTCCCAGAGTTGTACTTAATTTTAACGTTATACCAATTATTTTGATGGTAGGTAATTTTCTGACCAAACAATTACGAACGTCACACTCCTAAAATTTTAGGGTCATGTCGTTAATTTGATGACTTTATTGTCTGAGAGCTTTCCATGTTACTCTATACGGAACCATTCCCGATGCGAACTTGTTAACATTCAAAGATTCTATTTTCTGGTACTTGCTTTGATTTTAACCAGTCGTTAATGTAATTGCAACAGTAGTCATATACTGTGTATTGACAAAAGCAATCGGTACTGATAGATATTGAAATATTAAATACCATCATCACTCGGCTATCTGTCGTTGAATTGTCTTTGTTACAAAGAGCTTTAGCTTTTAGCTTAGGATCAGCTTTAGCTTGTGAGTCGCTTCTTGAGCGAACGTAACATGAAGTTGTTATTAAAGCAGCTATCGCTCGACAGCGGTTTAAGTTTAAGCCCCCAAGCCGTAGGCGGAAGACTGACGTACAGTGATACATCTAACAATGTGCACTCCATGCAATATGCACTCCACAAAAGTAATGACAGATACCATAAAATAAAGAAATAAATACTAAAATGTAGTTAGATAAAATAATACATTTAAATTTAACGGAACACAAGATATTCGACAGATTCCTGAATCTCGCTAACGATATTTTCAAGATAAACTTACAAATATACAAGTTCAAAGCAATAACATCTGGACCATCGGTCTAGTGAGCAATTTCAATCGCTCGATCTTCTCTTTTTTTTTTTTATTGCTTTGATGGGTGGATGAGCTCACAGCCCACCTGGTGTTAAGTGGTTACTGGAGCCCATAGACATCTACAACGTAAATGCGCCACCCACCTTGAGATATAAGTTCTAAGGTCTCAAGTATAGTTACAACGGCTACCCCACCCTTCAAACCGAAACGCATTACAGCTTCACGGCAGAAATAGGCAGGGTGGTGGTACCTACCCGTGCGGACTCACAAGAGGTCCTACCACCAGTAATTACGCAAATTATAATTTTGCGAGTTTGATTTTTATTACACGATGTTATTCCTTCACCGTGGAAGTCAATTGTGAACAATTGTTGAGTACGTATTTTATTAGAAAAATTGGTACCCGCCTGAGATTCGAACATCGGTGCATCGCCTCAACACGTATGCACCAGACGTCTTATCCATTAGGCCACGACGACTTCTTTCTCATTACTTCTTTATCATTACTTTCCCAAACTGGTGATTCTGACGTGATGACCCTTCCTATAAGGTAAACCCAGAACAAATTAAGAATAGAACGTGGACGGGAAGTCAAAAAACCTATCATCAAGCAATTGCTTGCCACAGGCTTACAGAGTCTCATAGGTTAATAATTATAAGTTGAATTTACGAGAAATATACACAAACACAATGTCTGCCTCTTGGCCTATATTTGCATATGACGATGATTTAATTAAACCGATTTGCTTATTACATTTTAAATCGTGTTAAATTAATTTTATTCTTAAAGATCTCCATGAAATTGTTTCTAACGAAGACAAGGTTTTGGAACAATTTAATTCATGGTATAGGCCAACAGTAATTGAAATAGGATGATAATAAATTTTAATCTGACTTTTTTACTAATAAACAAATAATCTAACATAGTAGAATATTGCTATATGGTTTAAATATTATAAATATAGCTGATAGATATATTTAATAGAATATATTTAAATGAAATTTTGTATAAAGTTTCTAACATGGGATAACAAATAAAATATGATTCTTTGTATCATTAAAATGTGACATATCTCAGGTATTGTCGGGTATTTTTGGCGGAAGCTTAAGGAACAGAGAATCACGAAGAAACTAATTTTTCGAGGAAAACTCAAGGTTTTCCAGGTTATTTCTGAGTTAGAAATTATGTAAAATAATGGGAAACATCTAGCAATATAAGTGATAGCGACCCGCCCTCGCTTCGCTTCGGAAACATTAAAACACACATGAAACCAAAAAAATAAATAAAAAAATAATAAAAAAAAGTAGCCTATGTTCATCAGGGACAATGTCGGCTTCTAATGGAAAAAGAATTTTTCAAATCGGTCCAGTAGTTTCGGAGCCTATTCGAAACAAACAAAAAAACAAATCTTTCCTCTTTATAATATTAGTATAGATGATATCATAATGAGTTGCAGAAGATCTTGCATGATTACGAAATTTTGTAGTAACGTTAAATTGTTTTAATTCCTGTAGACGAGTTTATAAGTGAGTCTTAAAAAAGCAATAAAATATAGTTATTCCATATAAAAAAAAAAACCGAAATGCTAATCTGATTATGCAAATTTATTGTGAAGTGTTTTGAATTAATTTTTATCAAAGTCTTTATTCCATCAATGTAAACATCATTCTTTTTTTTTTTTTTTTTTTTTTTTCCTACCTATGCTGATAGCCTTGAGAGGCTATTTCAGCTTCGCCCTAACGTTAGTAGGTGAGCTCGCGGGGCTCAACCGGAGAGTTGCTAACACTGACCCTAGCAAGAGCAGTGCTTCGCAGAATCTACCACCGGATCGGAAACGCGACCCACTGAGAAGATCCGGCGAGAAACTCAGTGGGCTGTGTCTATGGGTTAGTTCACTCGTCGAACCCTTCGTCGCAAGCGACGGGTTCGACGAGGACGGTGACCGGTGCTTGTGGTGCCTAAAAGCACCGTTAATGGATCAGGAGGATCCGTAATGACGTGCTTTGGGCGACGTCGACGGTTTACCATTCGGTCTACTGGGTCGGGTATGTAATTTCCAGCGGCTACGATGAGAGGGTTCTCATGTCGTGCCGCCTTCTCAAAATGGCGCAGCGATGCCGACTGTAGATACTTACTAAGGGAGTCGAGCTCCAGGTCGTCGTGGAGATCCACATTCCTAAGGAACCAAGGCGCTCCGACGGCTATCCTGCAGAATCGTGATTGAATAACCTGAAGGGATTTCAAGTTGGTGCGGGCTGCGTGAGCGAACACTACGCTTGCATACGTCATGACGGGGCGTATACAAGTTTTGTAGAGAGTTACCTTATTACGGAGGGACAGTTTGCTTCGACTACAAAGCATTGGATAGAGTCGTCCTAGAATAAACGCGGCGCGGTCGCGTACCGTTTTTATATGGGGACGGAATGTCATCCCTCTGTCGAGGGTGACGCCTAGATATTTGACCTTCGAGACCCACGGAATGGGCTGGCCAAAGAGAGTGATGGGACTAACGGCTGAGGTGTTTGCGCGCCTACTACGGAGTGGGATGCTCGAAGTGATGTTCGGAGGGCGACCCCTTTTGAAGAGCACCGCTGCGCTTTTCGTGGGGTTGATGTCTATTCGCCACTTCCGGAACCACTGTCCCAGGGTGGCTACTGCGATCTGGAGTCGCCGATGAAGCAGCGACATCTTCCTACACGAGTAGTAGATAGCCGTGTCATCGGCGAAGAGCGCTAGATGGGTCTCCGGAGACCGGGGTATATCATTGATATACAAACTAAATAATAACGGGGAGAGCGCGGAGCCTTGCGGGACTCCGGCGGTCAGTTGACGGGGACGAGAACGAGTTCCCTCTACTCGATATCGAAACGAACGGTTCGACAAGAAGTCTCGTATGATGAGCACGAGTCTGTCTGGCACTCCCATGTTGTACAGTTTATAAATTAAACCGTTGTGCCAGACTTTGTCGAACGCCTTCGCGATGTCGAAGAAGAGGGCGCCGGTCGGGATTTGTTTACGCCTATTTAGTCCTATCAGAATGTGCTCCGTGAGGCGGTGCACTTGTTGTACGCACGAGTGTTTTGAGCGGAATCCGAACTGTTCGTCAATGAGAATTTTGTTCGCGGTAACAAAATCCCAGAGGCGTTTCCTAAGGAGCCGTTCGTAAATTTTTCCTATCGTCGAGAGGAGACTAATCGGACGGTAACTAGAAGTTTCGTTTGTCGGTTTGCCCGGCTTATGTATACCGATAACGTCCGCTTCTTTCCACACCGCGGGAAAGATGCAGTGCGTCATAGCGGCATTTAAAATTGTAGCCAACATTGCTATCAGTTGGACTGGCAAAAATTTTAGCGCGCGGTTGTGGATGCCGTCGGAGCCGGGTGCCTTCCTAGGTTGTAGGTTGTGGATCGCGTCTCTAACTTCGTCAGTGGTAATGGGGGGTAACGCGTCCGAGGGCGGCAGGGAAGCTCTGCGCTCGACCTCCCTGTCGACTAACTCGGTGTGTTCGGGGTCCGCGTGTTGAGTGCTGGTGGTGCACTGCTCTTGCAGTGCATCGGCCAGCAGCTCAGCCTTGTCATCGTCATCGAATGCCGGTGGTTGGCCTGAAGGGCGTACGAGGGGAGGCATAGTAGCGGTAGTTTCGGATTTGAGAGTCCTAGCTAGTCGCCAGTATGCTTGGTGGGAGGGCGCGAGTTGTTCTAAATAACTATGCCAATTATCGTTACGCGCGTCGCTTAAGCGGGAGTGGACTTCGCGTTGTAGACGACGCATCCGAATCCGGTTTGAATGCGTGGGAAGACGATCGTAGGCCCGGATTGCCGCGTTCCTAACTCTTAAGAGATTCCTAAGATCGGGGGACAGTCTGATGCGGTGGAAGCTGTCCTCCACATCGACTTCTTTAGAAGATCTAATAATCGCGGAAGATATGTGATCGGTAATGATGTTTATGGATTCGACGGTGTCCTCGGGGGATAGATTCGAATCCGGGCCGTAAGGGAGGATTGGCGGAGCGGTGTCGGCTAGGCACGTGCCCAGCTTATTCCAATCCACCATGGTCCTCGTAACAGTGACTGGGTTGTGGGGGCGACCGAGCTGCATAACGACAGGTCGGTGGTCTGAGTCGAGCTCTGACATTGCTTCGATGGAACGCAAGCGCAGAGTTACGTTCCTAAGCAATGCCAGGTCTATAGTGCTCGGACGGAGCGCGATGTTATACGGATAACATGTTGGAGTTGGGGGACCGACTATTTCAAAGGTGAGGTTGTCTATAAACGCGTCGAGACGCCTACCGTTAACGTTAGTACGATGGCAGTTCCACCTAGTGTGGTGGCAATTTAAATCGCCTGCCAGGATGACGGAGTCTCCCATGCCGAACAGTGACTCGATGTCACTGCTCAGAAGGGGCTTGTCCAGGGGGAGATAAACGGATGCGATGACGATCGGCTGGTGTCCCGTCAGCGAGATACGGCACACTGACGCCTCGATATGTGAGAGCGAGGGAGTATCGAGAGGGACAACGTGCAGGGCCCGCCTATAGTAAATGGCAGTCCCGCCTTTGGAGGCGGTGAGTCTGTCATTCCTAACCATGACGTAATTCGCGACTTTCGGGTCGCGACGCGAGGGCTTCAGACAGGTTTCCTGCACTAGTAGAATATCTACAAGATTATCGCGGAGGAATTCGAAAATTTGATCGCGTTGCCGCGCGAGTCCGTTAGCATTGTAGAATGCTAACGTAAGGGAATACGGTTTTTCTCTACCTTTTTGCGCCATTGATTACCGGTAAAGATTTTTATAAAGTGCGGGACACGGACTCGTATACGTCCATGTGATCGAACGCGGCCGCGAGTCTCTGTTCGGGGGTTACCGACCTACGTATCGCGTCTGTGAACGATCGCAGACGGTCGAAGTTAACAGCGGTGACGAAGTCGCGCACGAGCGCGAAGTCGTTGACGGCAGAGGGTTGCGGGGGGCGGAACGCGGGCGCGGGGCGAGGTGCGAGCAGGGGCTGGGGCGCGGGGCGTGTCGCGAGCGGGGGCGGGGGTGCGGTTTGCGTTCCCGCCTTCGTATACGGCAGCGGCTTTTTCCACGCTGAAACCGTGGGAACTGCAGCCGGCACGAAGGCAGGTTTCGGCACTGAGGGTGCCGAAGTCTTTGGGCCGACGGTTCGCGGAGCTGGGAGGGTTGAACGCTTGCGCGGAGCCCTAGGACATCCACGGTAGTTCGCGGGGTGCCCTTGCTTAAGGCATAGGACACAGCTTGGAGGTTCGGTCGCGGTTTCCCTAACACGCGAGCAATCTAGTGTGGCGTGGTCGCCGAGGCACTTTACGCAGCGGGGGCGCGCGTGGCAATTACGAGCCGAGTGGCCGTAAAGCTGACATCGGTAGCACTGCCCGGGAGTGCCACGCTTATGGGGGGCTTCGATCGAGATCCCGGATAGGCCGCAAATTGTCGTGAGACATGCGATCTTCTTTTTGGCCTCCGGGGTGGGTTCTAACGCCACGAGTATCATATTATAGGGCTGTTTGCCCCGCCCGCTGTGCATCCGGTGCACACTAACTATCGGGAGGGCCTGAGCGGTCAGATCCTCCTTAACATAGTCTATGTCCAACTCCTTGGGGACTCCGCGTACTACTACGCGGAGCTCGCGGTCCTCCTGAAGAGCATAGGTGTGGAAACCTATGTTCTCCTTTCGGAGGTATGCTGAGAGGGCCCTATGGTCGCCCGGCGTTGCGACCTTAATCTGAATCCCATGCGCGACGTTACGCGCATGGGTGTAGTTAATTTTATTTGCCTGAAGGGCCTGGGACACGCGATTCCACGCTGTCTTCTCTTGAAGTATCAGCGGGGGCGGGGCAGCTACTTTGGGAGCGGGCGCGGGCTTGGGACGCGGCGGCGGGGTTACGCGGCGAGCGGAGTCCGACTCCGGTGTCACGACTACCTGCGGGCGGGAGGCGGTCGCGGATTTAGTTTGCTTCGTCGTGGAGCTCCGGGACTCCACGGCGCGAGTACGCTTTTTTCCGCGCGTTACGGTTTGGAACCCATCCGAAGTTCCAGGCTGAGGGCTTGACGCGGATTCGAAATCCATCTCCGATTCGGTATCGGAGCCTGAACTCGAAACGATCGAGGTCGCGACGGATGAAGCGCGCGATGACGTAAACGACGCGGGCGCGGGGGTGGGGGTAGCGTTAGGCGCTACGTGAGCCGCATCGTGGGAACGTGCGCTCGAACTTGACGCGGCGGTGGGGGGCGCGCGGCGTGCCTCCGAGGCACGTTTGAGATACGCGGCGACGGACGCGGGGGGGGAGGGATTGCCACGGGCGGCCCTAAACTCTAGGTACTCGGCCCTAATTGACGGGTACCTATCCCGGAGGAACCCGACAATATCACTAGCGTCTTCTTTCTCCATTCTTCGGTCTTCTTGCCCGGGGGGGGCGGCCCCGGGACTTTTGTTGAACTCGCCGAAAGGCGAGGCCCCGGATAGGATTTGTAACCCCCCTGTGCTGCAGGACAGCAAGGAGCAGGGGGGGGGAATGCCTATGCCGTGAAAACGGCAATCGGCGGGGAAAAGGAAAGGAACCCGCTCGGGCTGTATAGTGCTACAGCAGGCAGAATCGCGAGCGGGGGTCTAGTCTTGAAAAAGACTGTTGTTTTTGGGAAGGGTTAGGAAATCGCTAGCCTGTGAGTGCCACAGGAAGCTGAACGTAGCGATTGGTTTTGCCTTGAAAAAGGCAGTTGGTAAGGGTGGGTTCGCGGTTACAAAACTTTAGCGCACAAAAATGGACCTCGATACGCAGATCGCAAGCGACCAACGGATCGGCACGTCCGCACTACTGAATTGTACGCACGATGTATTCACGGTCACTACACTGTCGAGCACAACTGTGAGTTCAGAGACGCAGCTCGCAAGCGGGCCACGGATCGGAAAGCACGTCCGCGCACGACCGAGTCGTGAGCGAGAATGAAACATCATTCGTGAGATGATTTCATATTTATATATAATATATTTTTATTTTATACTAGCTGACCCGGCAGACTTCGTAGTGCCTCAATCGATAAATAAAAGACCTAAACTTTTGTACAAAATATACTTAAAACAAACAAAAGTTTTAGCGACACTAACGAACGGCAATTTATTTTTATATACATATTATACTTAGTTTGGCCATAAATACTGTTACAATTAAAAATAAACAAAATATTACATTTGAATTTGGCAGACTAACGAACAGCAATTCATTTTTATATATATAGATAAAGATAATATTTATAAATTATGCAATCAACTCTAACAATGAACCTAAAACTAAAAACAAAATAATAATAATGATAATAATAATAATTAAATCACTGAGCAATGTACGAGTATATGTATATGTATTATGTGGCATGTTGAGTCAACCATCATTGTTCCAATAGTTGTGTCGGTACACGGCTTGATAGCGAAAAGTTTCGATCAACATTACAAGAAACTTTCGTTATCCAGCTGGCTTACGGGCCTAATACAGAAAGCAGTTATCCTCGATACTGCACGCATTGTGAGGAGGTTTCTCACTCTGGAGTCTTCACCACTGGTGGCTTGTGTCGTAGACACCGACATCAGCGGCAATCTATTTTTATATAGTGTTTAAAAAAAAATTGTATTCTTAATAACTTTTAAAAAAAAAAAATGTAATTAATAAGATTTTAAATAAATATAAATAAATTATAATAATTTAATCACTAAAATATATTATTAAAAGGAGTCCCTTTAGTTAAGGTTCCGAAGGTACTAGTAGCGTTTCCCCTTTGAATAGCTAGACTAATTCTTTGTCCAAGGTAGCTGCCAGTTCTTCTTTCTCTTGTGATGCCGACTAGCCTTTTGCTAATTCCTTAAAAAGCCTTATAGCGCTAGGACGCCACGTGTAAGACTCCGATTCCAACAGTCAGAAAATAATACACAGATTGCAGTAGTTTACTTAATTCTGTATTGCTTTCTTTGTAATTCCACTTGTACAATCTTTAGACATCTGCTCACTACCGAATACACTGCTTTCTGTCCCGTTTTTTCAGACAACTGCCTTTTTTATTATGTCACGACTCCACTACTGGCATTGCTACCACCAACAGTGTTGGTATTTGTCAATCCAAAAATTGCCTTAACTTTAACATTATAAATTTTATTTTAATTATTTTTATTATATTAATATAATTACAACAAATCTTACACACGTACCAAGGGTCTCGACACCGAATTATGTCCGGCATGTATTCCGTCAAAGTATTAAATGTATATAGTTTAAAAACAACAACAAAAATACTGGTTAAATAGCAAAACGAACTAACAATTAATTTCATTATTTTTGGAACGAAGTTCCTTATGGGACGATGCGGAGGGGCACCCTAACCGGGAAAAAACGTCCGTAACGTAAGATTTGTATTAGTAATGCACACAGTGTACAACTTAACTTTGTAATAACGTACAAAAAATAACATATTTTTTTATTATTTATTGACCACGGTCTCAGAGCGTTCGTTTGCACAATACACTAACTCTTATGCAAACAACCGTGAATGAAGTGTACCACAATAAGTTCGCACGTTACCGAAACCGTGGGTTGTTGCGAAACCTCCAGTTTTATTTTCTTTATACCTCGAATAGAACTTAAAATTAATATTTTTATAATAAGGAACTTCGTTTCTATCCGGTGTCCCACGACACCACACATCTTTTAAATCCTGTTAATACTGCTTATAATATCAAAGCGAAGTTCAGTAATAGGTAGCTTAAGGTTTGAAAATAATGATTTGCGACCCGATAACAATAAAAAACAAACTAAAACCCGGTATGTATTATAATGTTTAATGAGTAGTATTTGCGTAGATTCATTATTCAACATAAACTATTCTCAACTGTTAAATTGTACTAGAGGTCCCGCAGTAGTCGATATTCGACTATAATTAATTGGAATTGTAAGTTTGTACACTATTATGATTGTATTTACACTTCTATAATCACAAATTTCGCCAAGACTACACTTTAAAAAATATTAACAAAAACAAACAATATTTAATCTATTCTCAATTTGACAACAGAGGTCAAGAACAAAAGTTTGACAATAAATAGTATGCATGCGTGTGTGCGTCAAATACATGGCATTTAGTGTGTGTAATGTTTTCTTTACTGATTTCATGTATATTTTACGCATTATTTAAAAAAAATATTAGCATTTGTGCACTTCTTCTCTATATTCTCTATTAGTGTGGAAAATTTCATACTCCTCCGTCCGCGCAATTTTCGTAAAAAGGGTTACAAAGTTTTTGCTTCACGTATTAATATATAGAGATTCTGCATTGTGAATATGAAAGGCGAACGGATGGAAATGAAAGTTTTCGCATTTATTTCGTAATTAGATCCTCTGTTTGTTTTGTTTGTCGCTAACAGAACAAAGTGGTTGTGTCCGAATTGGGATCCGGGATATGATAAACATGCTTTAATCGGAGTCACTTTTTCTGACAGTTCTTGTAATTAAAATAACCAGTGGTCCCTCTGTACTCGAAATTTGACTATAGTTAATTGAAATTATACATAACTTTGAACATTAATAAGGTTCTATTGTCGAAGACTATCTACTATACTTATACTTTGGTATAGGTTACTATATGTATGATCACAGATTTCGCTAAGACTACACTATAGACAAATATTAATAAAGAGAAGCAATATTAATCTATTCTCAATTTGACCACAGATCTTAATGGACCTTAATTGGCAAAGACAAAAGTTTGACAGTAAATAAAGGGTATATATCTTATGTGTGTGTGTCAAATAGATGGTAGTGTGTGTAATGTTTTTTTTATTGAATTAATGTATTCTTAATGCATAATTTTTAAAGAATATTAGCATTCTGCACATCTTCTCTATAAGTGTAGGAAATTTCATACTCCAACAATTTGCGTAAAAAGGGGTACAAAGTTTTTGCTTCACGTATTAATCATTTCATTTTCGACCGATTTTCGTATTATACGGCTTGTGGTAGGACCTCTTGCGAGTCCGTACGGGTAGGTCCCACAACTCTGCCTATTTCTGCCGTGAAGCAGTAAAGCGTTTCGGTTTGAAGAGTGGGGCAGCCGTTGTAACTATACTAAGACCTTAGAACTTATATCTCAAGGTGGGTGGCGCATTTACGTAGTATATGTAGATGGATGAACGAACTTACATCCCACCTGGTGTTAAGTGGTTGCTGGAGCCCATAGACATCTATAACGTAAATGCGCCGCCCACCTTGAGATATAGGTTCTAAGGTCTCAGGTATAGTTACCCTTCAAACCGAAACGCATTATTGCTTCACGGCAGAAATAGGCGGGATGATCGTACCTATCCTTGCGGACTCACAAGAGGTCCTACCACCAGTAACTATGTTCTAAATACTTCACAATTTCGAGTGGCAATTGTTAGTGTGAGTTTTTGTGAATAATGTCTTGAAAGGAAATACATGTCTCAACATGAGCTGAAGTCTCAAATGTATTGTGTAATGGCTGTCTTACCATTCAATAGGTAGAAATAGGCACGCTCTGAAGGGACGGTTAGTATGTCCGCGTGCGGTTTTACGATACGCCTTATTATCATTAATTCACTAGTGCACGGATTTTCGTAGAAATAGAAAAAAATAGCGACACTAATATATTATATATGTGGAGTATTTTTTTAGAATTTAATTTTATTTAAATCTGACAACCCAAATTTGTGGACGGTCTGTCAAAGTCAGTGGGTAGTCAGAAAAAAAAGATTAGTGTGTGTGGTGGTGGTAACATGTAAAAGTGATATGCTGTTGTTTCTTTGTGTAAAAAATAAAAAACAAATAAGGTGAGATCCATTTCTCGTTATTCCGCCGTCCTACATATATATTATATATATTGGTATATATACAATGTAATTGCCGCCACCCACCGTGAGATATGACTTATAAGGTTTCAGAATAGTTAAAACGGCTGCCCCTTCAAACCCTTCAAATCGAAAGCATTACTGCTTCACAGCAGAGATAGACAGGGCGGTGGTACCTACACGTGCGGACTCACAAGAGTTCCTACCACCAGTAATTACGCAAATTATAATTGACTGCCATGAAGGTCACCAGTGCCCTACGTAGCGTTCTGATGTAATTATGTCGATTTCTCTCTTCGAATATCTAGAAGGACTCTGGGAAAGATGAATGTGAAGACGCTGAGAATGAATCTATCTGTTAGAGACCTAAAAGACGAAAACATTAAGAAACAAAATATGCTTGAGACCTTAGAACTTATATCTCAAAGTGGATTGCGAATTTACGTTGTAGATGTCTATGGGCTTCAGTAACCACTTAACACCAGGTGGGATGTGAGCTCGGCCACCCATCTAAGCAATAAAAAAAAGAAAAAAATATATGTGTGCAATTCACACGTGGTAGAAGTGAAACCTTCCAAAATTAAAATACATTTATCCTAAACGTCTTAAAATTTTGTCATTAGTAAATAATTGTAAGGTAGCGCCCTCTGTGAATTGATATTTTAATTTCACGTATAATCCTAAATTAAAATTCACTACAAGAACTTTCATACACACGTTAGTATTAAAAAAATCTCACAGATGGCGCTGTATTAAATAGTATGTATATTTCTGTCTCATTCTTTTGTATTTGTGTCTCTTACCTGTCGTTTTTTCCGTTGCAACCGGTTTGAAATCACAACGATTCTAAAGAAGTTTTCACTTCAAAAACGTGTCATAGAAGCTAAGCAATTATTAGCCTTTTTAAAGTACGATAGATTCTCAATCACCCGATTGATTTCCCACACATCCAGTCATTTCCATTATAACAACCAACCAATTCACAGTCTAATCAAGTTACATTCGAATTTCGTTATTACCCTCTACGCCGAGTTTCAAACTAATTATCGCTCAAGGATAATTTTCATCAACGAAATCCACTATAAAATGTTTGATCTATATTTCGAATTAACATTCTCATATAAGCGGAGGGGTATTTAAATATGTAGTGCAATGTCGCACAGTCGAGACTGACTCAGATGTTTCGTAAGTAAGCGCCAAGATTGGTATATTGTTGGTTTCGCCAGACTTTAGATCTACCTACGTAAAGAACTTGTGTAGGTAAATGCAAAAAGCGTTGTAGAAAAAAAAAGTGTGTGTTTGTGTGGAAGTCACATACGGTAGCAGTGAAACTTATAAAAAATAACAATAATCGCAAGGGTCAACCACTCCGCAGTGCAATGGAGCAGCCTCACCCTGGGGGAACCGCTTGCGTGATCACGGTATCCCTACGCCAGGCAAGGATGATTTAGCAAGAGAAATACGAGAATACGAAACTGTGTAAAATCTCGTCACCACGATTCAGGAATTGTTGAATTTACGTGCAGTGACATCTGTTGATGACAAACTAACTAGAAATAAGATATATGAACTTATTTTTTCGTTTCGTCGAGTTTGAAATCACAAAGATTCTAAAGAAGTTTCACTTCAAAAGGCAAACAAAGTACATATTATTATGTTATGTCTGAGGAAATAGTTTTGAAAACTACATAGTCAAACATAAATTTATATTATCTACTAGCGACCCGCCCTCGCTTCGCTTCGGAAACATTAAAACACACATGAAACAAAAAAAAAAAATTTTAAAAAAAATTATAAAAAGTAGCCTATGTTCATCAGGGACAATGTCGGCTTCTAATGGAAAAATAATTTTTCAAATCGGTCCAGTAGTTTCGGAGCCTATTCGAAACAAACAAACAAACAAATCTTTCCTCTTTATAATATTAGTATAGATAAATATATACTCCAATAAATAAAAGCGCTGAGCGACACAAATGTTTCTCAAAATCACTTGAAAGACTTTTCTTTCAGACTTATTTTAAATCTAGATTTTAATTATTAAAAACTATCTACCCGAAACTATTGCTACGCGCTGGGGCTCGAGATAAGTAAAATTCTACCGAATTACAAGTTAAAACTGTATTTATCACTTAGAACACACACAGCTCAATTTGGTTCTTCCGCTTCGCTTCAGGTGATCCGTTCGCTGCTTCGCTTCGAGTAGTTCCGAGTAGTTGCGTGCCATCTCTGCAACGCTTTTATAGCCGATACCACATCCCTAGAATTATTGAGAATATTCCACACATTTCGAGTATTGTGTTTCCGATATCTGACAATAGATGGCGTTGTACTTCTCGAGCGTTCTAGATGCTACTAGATCCTTCGATATTCATTCAACTATTCGGCGATAGATGGCGTTACTCTTGCCGGCGTGACATTATTTAGCATTTCAGGAGCTCTTTGGAGTATTCAGTGGTCTGGCTGTGGAATTACTATCCATGATCGAAGATACTACGATACTTACTTTCAGGAAAGCCGTGCTTAAACTTGCAATAAAAAGGCTTAAGATAAGACCGATCTGTCAATATGTCAAAACCATGCACACGCCCATAATTGAATCGAATCGAATAGTGAAATTAATTGATACATTATTACTCTATTAGTACTATATACTATACAAAAGTAGAGATGCCTGATTCGTAGTGTTAGCTTTAATGCAAAAGAAAGATTAAAAATCAACTAACTTGAAATGTGTTTGATTTAAATGAATTGTCTATTTCTGCCAAAAAGAGCCGAGTCCTTCCTTTATTATTATTTTATTTCAGTGTTTTTTTTTTTAAACCATAACCTTTTTTTAATAAGAATTACTTATAATCTATGTTAGTAACTTAAAAAATCTAACACATAACTATCATTATATACATTTTATACCATTACATTTTTTTTTCTTTTTTTTTTAGAATTTCGAAATATCGAGATATCGAGAATAAATCGTTTCGAGAAAATCGAGAATAAATTAAAGTGAAGTTTTTTATTTGTTTATTAGTTTTTAGTTTTTTTTTATTAGTTTAGTATTATCATAGGTCCTCGATTCATGTGCAAATTTTCAATTTAGTTTAACGCCTTGAATTCTAACATCTTGACGTCTACAAACAAACATAGCAAACTAATAGTGTGTTAAAAAAATAACCCTTTAATATAATTATGTAAGCAAGATGATGTTAACTAACATAGATTTTTTTTAGGCTTAGATGGGTGGACGAGCTCACAGCCCACCTGGTGTTAAGTGGTTACTGAATCCACCTTGAGGTGTAAGTTCTAAGGTCTCAGTATAGTTATAACAGCTGCCCCACCCTTCAACCCTTCATGCCGAAATGCATTACTGCTTTACGGCAGAAATACGCAAGGTGGTGGTACCTACCCGTGCGGACTCACAAAGGGTCCTACCACCAGTAATTACGCAAATTATAATTTTGCGGGTTTGATGTTTTATTACACGACGTTATTCCTTCACTGTGGAAGTCAATCGTGAACATTTGTTTTGTACGTATTTCATTTGAAAAATTGGTACCCGCCTGCGGGATTCGAACACGGGTGCATCGCTACATACGAATGCACCGGACGTCTTATCCTTTAGGCTATGACGACTTCTAGCATCGGACGAAACTAAGATATACCTTTATCGATTGCGGCTCATAGCGCGGTCAGGAAAGTGAGAGCGCCGACGACTGTTCGCTTCCCCGAACCATATTTCCACTAGGGAAACTCGAAACTTATCTATAGTTTAGATAAAACGATGGAACGGCCCGGGAAACGGCTTCGTGACTAAAATGGCTTGTACTGGTTTTATTCACCGCCAATTTCGTAAAATTTTACTGTGGTTTAGCCACCACAGTGGGAAACGCGAAAATGGCTTAAGCTTTTTTTTTCCTAACCAAGCTGATAGCCTTGAGAGGCCATTTCAGCGTAACCTTAACTAGTAGATGAGCTCACGGTGCTCAAACCTGACGACGTTGCTAACACGAACCTTAGCAAGAGCCGTGCTTCGCAAAATCTACCACCGGATCGGAAACCTATACATTTGAGCTTACAACACATAAAATTTCATAACTGTTACTGACAACTGACATGTCAAAGTATACTGACTGTTTCCTCCTAAACTGTATAAAATATAGTTTCATAGTTGATTATTTCAAAACTTCACTCGAAAAGCAACAGACGTAATGGCTGCGAGCTTAACAACTTAAATTATGAAAAGAACACATACATATACGTTTTATTAATTAATATAGTTAACTGTTTTATTTTTAACTGTTTTATTTTTGTGGCGTACAATGTAGAGTGAAAGTTTGGAACACAAAACTTTGACAAGAAATTACTTTTTATTGCTTAGATGAGTGAAAGAGCCCCACCCGGTTTTAATTGGTTACTTGCATACCCGATCCAGTGGACCAAATGGTAAACAGTCGACGTCGCCCTAAACACGTCATTGCGGATCCTCCCGATACATTACCGGTGCTTTTAGGTACCTCAAGCATCGGTCACCGATCTCGTCGAACCCGTCGGTTGTGACGAAGGGCTCGCCGAGTAAATTATCCCATAGACACAGCCTACTGAGTTTCTCGTCGGGTGAGCCCACTGAGTTTCTCAGTGGGTCGCGTTTCCGATTCGGTGGTAGATTCTGCGAAGCACTGCTCTTGCTAGGCCCAGTGCTAGCAACACTCCCGGTTTGAGCCCTGTGAGCCTACACGTCAAGGCGAAGCTGAAATAGCCTCTTAAGGCTATAGGAAAAAGAAAGTGCTTACTTGAGCCCATGCATGCCGCCGTTAGAAAGAAGAAAAACCATATCATTTTGATAGTATTACTTATAATCAATGTTAGTAACTTAAAAACCTAACACGTAATTATCAGAGTATCTATTACAATTTTTTCCTTCCAATACCATAATACGTACCGCTTCTGACCACGTGTTGTCGTCCACGCAATAAATAGTCCAGTAGCTTGGGCGATGCTGCGGACGGGAAACCTAATCAATACCGATTTTCAGTGAACACCTAAGAAATAGATTAGTTTCAAACGGTTCACGAAAATCGTTGAACTCCTCAAAGGGATTTTAAACTGTAATTTGAAACTAAATCGTATAGTTGAGCGACAATATTAGATTATAAGCGTTAATCCCGTATTAGTCTTGCGAAAGTTTTGCAATGATCAAGTAAACAATGATCAATTAACCCTTAACCACTTGCAAGGGTCGCTTGAAGGGGAGAATTCAGTATCGCGTGCCTAAAGTAATAAGTAGTTTTTTTATATTTAAATAACAGTTAGCCAAACAAAGTTGCCTCCCTTTTTTCCAGCCTTTTAAAAAAAAAAAATTATTGCCCTAGCGTTCTTGGGGTAAGCCGCGCCGTCTGGTTGTAGTGTTGACCGTGGTAGCCCCCCTACCTCATCCGGGTTCTGACCTCGGAGGGGATCGGACGTCGGGTGTAAGAGTGCAGAGGAGTCGTTTAGTGGGTGGGTCCTAAAATCCTTGGGCCCGCGGTCTGCTCACAACACCATGCAGACCGTTGAGTCTCACATACCCCGCGCGCCCCTTTTGCGCGGGGACCTCGTAGGAGGTTCGGCATTCCGATAGAGGCACCCGTCACGTGCGGACGTGCTCATCGTCCACTCGATCGCCCGGTCTTTGTTCGCCCGGCTTTTGTTAGCCCGGCCATTGTTCGCGCGGCCTGTGTTTGTGGTACATCTGCCGACTAAGTGCTCTTTCTGGAAGTTTTTATTTGTTTTGTTTCCTTTTGTTGTTTCTGTGTTCGTGGTACATCTGCCGACAAAGTGGTTTCCTGCAAGTATTTATTTGTTTTGTTTCTTTTCGTAATTTCTGTTTTGTTGTGCTTTTTCTTTGTCCTGTAGTAATCGCGCCGCATTGCCACCTGTGTTCAATAGAACCGCTCAGGTCCGAGAAGTTGGGGCCTCGCCGCAAGGCGAGTGTTTTCAAGACCCGGGGCCGCCCCACCTGGGTACTCAGCGATCATGGACGCTGTATTCGCGGAATTCCTCCGACTTCGCCACCCACAGCTCGCCTCGGAGTTTTTGGCCTTCAAGGCCAATCACACTGCGAGCCCTCTCGAGGACTCCGCCGCGCTCGCTGCTCCTGCGTCGCCTGTACCTGCGTGCAGAGCTTCTGCATTGAGCACCGCAGCCTCTGTCGTGCCTGCCGCTCCCGTGTCGCCTATACTGGCGAGAAAAGCTGCTGCGTCGTCCGCCGTGACCATCGTTTCAGCTGAGCGATCATCCGCGGCCTCCGTCGCGCCCTCTAAAACACCTACACTTGCTCGTAGGTCGCCTGCACCCGCCTCCTCGTGCTCCGACTCTGACTCGGACATGGAGGTCGACCTCGCCCCCGCCTCATCGACGGATGGATTCACCCTGGTACAGAAGGGTAAGAAGCGTGCCGCGGAGTCTCGAGCTCCCGCGGCCGCTAAAATTAGCAAAGCCGTGAACGCGTCGCGCCCCCGCCCTCAGACTCCCGTTGCGCCCCCAGCCCGTGCCACTCCGTCGCCGCGTCCGGTGGCACAAAATAAAACCCAGACCCCTCCCCCGGTTATCCTTCAGGAGAAGGCAGCTTGGGATCGAGTTTGCCTGGCCCTTAAGGCCAAAAATATAAATTTCACGAATGCCCGTAACCTCGCGAACGGCATTCAAATTAAGGTTCAAACACCCGACGACCATAGGGCCCTCTCTTCTTACCTCCGTAAGGAGCGTATAAGTTTCCATACGTATACGCTCCAGGAGGAGCGCGAACTCCGCGTTGTAATACGCGGAATCCCTAAAGAGTTAGATGTAGAGCTCGTAAAAGCCGACCTGTTAGAACAAGGCCTACCAGTGAATTCTGTGCACCGTATGCACACCGGTCGCGGTAGGGAGCCATATAATATGGTTCTAGTCGCTCTCCAGCCTACCCCCGAGGGTAAGAAAATCTTTAACACACAGACCGTCTGTAGGCTCTCTGGTATCGCTGTCGAAGCCCCCCATAAAAAAGGCACTCCTAGCCAGTGCCATAACTGTCAATTGTACGGGCACTCTTCCCGTAACTGTCACGCGCGGCCCCGATGTGTTAAGTGTTTGGGCGATCACGCCACGGCCCTCTGCGCTCGCGACCAAAAAACCGCGACGGAACCGCCTAGCTGCGTCCTGTGTCGAACACAGGGTCACCCCGCGAATTACCGTGGTTGCCCCCGAGCCCCTAAAATAAATCGCCGCGTCGCCCGCCAAAACCGCCTCCGAGCTTCCGGCCCAGACATCAAAGCCTCGGCACCCTCTGCGTCGCAGGCTAAGCCAGCGTTCGTTCCGGCGCCGGTGCCCAGTGTCTCGGCCTGGGCAAAACCGCTGCCGTACACGAACACGGCTACAACTCCCTCCTCCGCGATTCGTCCCGCCCCCGCGACTCGTCCCTCTCCCGCGACTTGCCCTCCGACCGCGTCCGACAATCTCGCTTTAGCGATCGACTTCTTTCAGTCGATCAACTTTGAGCGCGTTAACGCTTTGGGCGACGCCATTCGCGCTGCCTCCACTGCACAACACTTTATCGCCGTTGTGCAGGAATACGCCGACGTATACGCGTCATTAAATACGTACGTCCTCCCCTCACTCCGCCGGTAATCAATGGCGTATATAAGTAGAATAAAGCCCCTATCCGTAACGATAGGATTTTTTAACGCTTACGGTCTCGCAAATCAACGTGATCAGGTTTCTGACTTTTTGCGTGACCACCAAATTGATATCTTTTTAGTGCAGGAGACCCTACTTAAGCCCGCGCGCCGTGACCCTAAAATCGCGAACTATAACATGGTCAGGAACGACAGGCTCTCTGCCCGTGGTGGTGGTACCGTCATTTACTATAGAAGAGCCCTGCATTGCGTCCCGCTCGATCCTCCCGCGCTCGCTAATATCGAAGCATCAGTGTGCCGAATCTCACTGACGGGACACGCGCCGATCGTTATCGCGTCCGTTTATCTTCCACCGGATAAGATCGTTCTAAGCAGTGATATCGAGGCGCTGCTCGGTATGGGGAGCTCTGTCATTCTGGCGGGCGACCTAAATTGTAAACACATCAGGTGGAACTCACACACCACAACCCCGAATGGCAGGCGGCTTGACGCGTTAGTCGATGATCTCGCCTTCGATATCGTCGCTCCGCTAACCCCGACTCACTACCCGCTAAATATCGCGCATCGCCCGGATATACTCGACATAGCGTTATTAAAAAACGTAACTCTGCGCTTACACTCGATCGAAGTAGTTTCAGAGTTAGATTCAGACCACCGTCCCGTCGTTATGAAGCTCGGTCGCGCTCCCGATTCCGTTCCCGTCACGAGGACTGTGGTGGATTGGCACACGCTGGGCATCAGCCTGGCTGAATCTGATCCACCATCGCTCCCGTTTAACCCGGACTCTATCCCGTCTCCTCAGGATACCGCTGAAGCCATAGACATCTTAACGTCACACATCACCTCGACATTAGATAGGTCATCGAAACAAGTTGTAGCGGAGGACTTCCTCCACCGCTTCAAATTGTCCGACGATATTAGGGAACTCCTTAGAGCTAAGAACGCCTCGATACGCGCCTACGACAGGTATCCTACCGCGGAAAATCGTATTCGAATGCGTGCCCTACAACGCGACGTAAAGTCTCGCATCGCCGAAGTCCGAGATGCCAGATGGTCTGATTTCTTAGAAGGACTCGCGCCCTCCCAAAGGTCTTACTACCGCTTAGCTCGTACTCTCAAATCGGATACGGTAGTAACTATGCCCCCCTCGTAGGCCCCTCAGGCCGACTCGCGGCGTTCGATGATGACGAAAAAGCAGAGCTGCTGGCCGATACATTGCAAACCCAGTGCACGCCCAGCACTCAATCCGTGGACCCTGTTCATGTAGAATTAGTAGACAGTGAGGTAGAACGCAGAGCCTCCTTGCCACCCTCTGATGCGTTACCACCCGTCACCCCGATGGAAGTTAAAGACTTGATCAAAGACCTACGTCCTCGCAAGGCTCCCGGTTCCGACGGTATATCCAACCGCGTTATTAAACTTCTACCCGTCCAACTCATCGTGATGTTGGCATCTATTTTCAATGCCGCTATGGCGAACTGTATCTTTCCCGCGGTGTGGAAAGAAGCGGACGTTATCGGCATACATAAACCCGGTAAACCAAAAAATCATCCGACGAGCTACCGCCCGATTAGCCTCCTCATGTCTCTAGGCAAACTGTATGAGCGTCTGCTCTACAAACGCCTCAGAGACTTCGTCTCATCCAAGGGCATTCTTATCGATGAACAATTCGGATTCCGTACAAATCACTCATGCGTTCAACAGGTGCACCGCCTCACGGAGCACATTCTTGTGGGGCTTAATCGACCAAAACCGTTATACACGGGAGCTCTCTTCTTCGACGTCGCAAAAGCGTTCGACAAAGTCTGGCACAATGGTTTGATTTTCAAACTATTCAACATGGGCGTGCCGGATAGTCTCGTGCTCATCATACGGGACTTCTTGTCGAACCGCTCTTTTCGATATCGAGTCGAGGGAACCCGCTCCTCCCCACGACCTCTCACAGCTGGAGTCCCGCAAGGCTCTGTCCTCTCACCCCTCCTATTTAGCTTATTCGTCAACGATATTCCCCGGTCGCCGCCGACCCATTTAGCTTTATTCGCCGACGACACGACTGTTTACTATTCTAGTAGAAATAAGTCCCTAATCGCGAAGAAGCTTCAGAGCGCAGCCCTAGCCCTAGGACAGTGGTTCCGAAAATGGCGCATAGACATCAACCCAGCGAAAAGTACTGCGGTGCTATTTCAGAGGGGAAGCTCCACACGGATTTCCTCCCGGATTAGGAGGAGGAATCTCACACCCCCGATTACTCTCTTTAGACAACCCATACCCTGGGCCAGGAAGGTCAAGTACCTGGGCGTTACCCTGGATGCATCGATGACATTCCGCCCGCATATAAAATCAGTCCGTGACCGTGCCGCGTTTATTCTCGGTAGACTCTACCCCATGATCTGTAAGCGGAGTAAAATGTCCCTTCGGAACAAGGTGACACTTTACAAAACTTGCATAAGGCCCGTCATGACTTACGCGAGTGTGGTGTTCGCTCACGCGGCCCGCACACACATAGACACCCTCCAATCCCTACAATCCCGCTTTTGCAGGTTAGCTGTCGGGGCTCCGTGGTTCGTGAGGAACGTTGACCTACACGACGACCTGGGCCTCGAATCAATTCGGAAATACATGAAGTCAGCGTCGGAACGATACTTCGATAAGGCTATGCGTCATGATAATCGCCTTATCGTTGCCGCCGCTGACTACTCCCCGAATCCTGATCATGCAGGAGCCAGTCACCGTCGACGCCCTAGACACGTCCTTACGGATCCATCAGATCCAATAACCTTTGCATTAGATGCCTTCAGCTCTAATACTAGGGGCAGGCTTAGGGACCCCGGTAACCGTACTCGTCGAACTCGACAAAGAGGTCGACGTGCAACCTAACCCATGCATCAGCCCGCTGAGTTTCTCGCCGGATCTTCTCAGCGGGTCGCGATTCCGATCCGGTAGTAGATTCATTCGCGAAACAATTGCTCTTGAGTTGTTAGGTCTCCTTCGGAGGCGCTCGGGCAGTTGTTAGCAAATCCCACCCCTCTTGGCTGAGCCTTTGCTCGCCCACCTGTCCTGGTGAAACTGGAAAGGCCTTCGGGCCACCAGTAAACATTCAATCATAAAAAAAAAAGGAGGTTCGGCCCTCTACCCGAAAAAAAAAAAAGAAAAAAAAAAGGCAGACGAGCACATGGGGTGCGTTCTGGTGGTCGCCCGAGATCGCAAGACTCCGCGAGGAGTGCGTGAGGGCGCGCCGCCGGAGCGCACGCCACCGCCGCTGCCGTCGTCGCGACGCTGCGTTCGCGGAGACGACGGCCCAGCTGCACGCTGACTGTCGTCAAAAGCAGACGGCGCTGCAGCTGGCCATCGGTGAGGCCAAGAAGCAGAGCATGAAGACTCTCCTGGAGTCGCTCGACGAAAATCCCTGGGGGCGCCCATACAGGATGGTTCGCAGGAAACTGCAGCCGTGGGCGCTCCCGGTGACCGAGCGGCTCCAGCCTCGGCAGCTGCGGGAAATAGTTTCCGCGCTTTTCCCGCCCACAGCGGGGGGGGGATTTTGAACCCCCCCAGATGGATGCCACGTAGGGCACGCCTCCGCGTCGCCCCAGCGTTCCCGCTGCCGAGGAGCCCCCTCCCCCTATCACGGGGGCGGAGATCCATGCGGCCGTGTCCAAAATGAGAGCGAAGGACGCGGCCCCCGGCCCTGACGGCGTTCACGGCCGGGTCTGGAGCTTGGCCTTCGAGGCCCTAGGGGACCGGCTCGGGGGGGCTTTTCGAAGCGTGCCTCGAGTCGGGACGGTTCCCGTCGAAATGGAAGACGGGCAGACTGGTCCTTCTGCGGAAGGACCGGCGCCCCGCGGACTCACCCGCGGGCTATCGCCCCATCGTGTTGCTGGACGAAGCGGGCAAGATGCTCGAGAGGATCGTCGCGGCCCGCATCGTCCGGCACCTGACCGAGACGGGTCCTGATCTTTCGGCGGAACAATACGGCTTCAGATAGGGCCGCTCGACGATAGACGCAATTCTGCGCGTGCGTGCCCTCTCCGACGAAGCCGTATCCCGGGGCGGGGTGGCGATGGCATTATCCTTAGATGTAAAGAAAGCCTTCAACACCCTGCCCTGGTCGGTGATCACGGGGGCGCTGGAGTATCACGGCATCCCCGCATACCTCCGCCGACTGATCGGCTCCTATCTCGAGGGCAGGTCGATCCAGTGCATCGGACACGGTGGGGCGATGTACCGCTTCCCCGTCGAGCGCGGTGTTCCGCAGGGGTCTGTCTTGGGCCCCCTGCTGTGGAACATCGGCTACGACTGGGTCCTGCGGGGCGTCGTACGGGGTCCCCTCCCCGGGCTGAGCGTAATCTGTTACGCCGACGACACGTTGGACGTGGCTCCGAGGAGGGACTACCGGGAGTCTGCCCGTCTGGCGTGCGCAGGCGTGGCCCACATCGTCACTAGGATCCGACGGTTGGGGCTCGAGGTGGCGCTCGACAAAACCCAGGCCCTGTTATTTCACGGGCCGGGACGAGCGCCGCCTCTGGGTGCCCACCTCGTGATCGGAGGCGTCCGCGTCGGGGTCGGGGTGACCGGTCTTCGTTACCTCGGCCTCGAACTGGACGGTCGGTGGAACTTCCGCGCTCACTTTGAGAAGTTGGGCCCTCGACTGATGGCGACGGCCGGCTCTTTGAGCCGGCTGCTTCCAAACGTCGGGGGTCCCGATCAGGTGGCGCGCCGCCTCTACATGGGGGTGGTGCGGTCGATGGCACTATACGGCGCTCCCGTATGGTGCCACGCCCTGACCCGCAAGAACGTCGTGGCGCTGCGACGTACGCAGCGCGCGATCGCGGTTAGGGCGATCCGAGGATACCGCACCGTCTCCTTCGAGGCGGCGTGCTTGCTCGCCGGGGCGCCACCTTGGGATCTGGAGGCGGAGGCGCTCGCTGCCGATTACAGGTGGCGTAGCGACCTCCGCTCTAGGGGGGAAGGGCGCCCCGGCGAAGGAGTAGTTCGAGCGCGGTGGCTCCAATCTCGGCGGTCCGTGCTGGAGGCGTGGTCTCGCCGCTTGGTGGACCCGTTGGCTGGCATCCGTACCGTCGAGGCAGTCTGCCCGGTTCTCGCGGACTGGGTGGGCCGCGACCGCGGATGCCTCACCTTCCGGCTGACGCAGATGCTTACCGGCCACGGTTGTTTCGGCCGGTACTTGCATAAGATAGCCGGAAGGGAACCGACGGCGCAGTGCCACCACTGCGCGGACCGCGATGAGGAAGACACAGCGGAACATACATTGGCGCGTTGCTCTGGATTCGACGAGCAACGCGCCGCCCTCATCGCGGTCATAGGAGAGGACCTCTCGCTGCCGCGCGTCGTGGCTACGATGCTCGGCAGCGACGCGTCCTGGAAGGCGATGCTCGACTTCTGCGAGTCCACCATCTCGCAGAAGGAGGCGGCGGAGCGAGAGAGGGAGAGCTCTTCCCTTTCTGCACCGATCCGTCGCCGTCGAGCCGGGGGCCGGAGGCGGGAATACGCCCGTACGTCCCGGCCCCTGTAGGTAGCGGCCTCCCCCCGGTGAAGGTCAAGGGGCGACCTGAGGGGGTGAGGCCGCGCGGCGCGCTACCAGCACTCTAGCGCGCTGCCGTGGAGTGAATAGAGTGACCGGTCGACGGTGAATCGCGTCCCGACCCGGCAGGCTGGTTCTGGTCCAGTGGGGTATTCCGGGACACCAGCGGCACCGTCTGGGCGGCCCGACGGGCTGCCGTACCGAGACGGCCGACGTTTTAGAGCCTTCGATTCGCCTCGAAGGCTCCGTCGGCTGGGCGTCCTTGGGGTGAGCCGCGCCGTCTGGTTGTAGTGTTGACCGCGGTAGCCCCCCTACCTCATCCGGGTTCTGACCTCGGAGGGGATCGGACGTCGGGTGTAAGAGTGCAGGGGAGTCATTTAGTGGGTGGGTCCTAAAATCCTTGGGCCCGCGGTCTGCTCACAACACCATGCAGATCGTTGAGTCTCACATACCCCGCGCGCCCCTTTTGCGCGGGGACCTCGTAGGAGGTTCGGCCCTCTACCCGAAAAAAAAAAAAACAGACGAGCACATGGCCCACCTGATGGTGAGTAGTTACCGTCGCCCACGGACTTCAGAAACGCCAGGGGCAGAGCCAAGCCGCTACCTACCGCTTAATACTATCCACAAGCCTCGTTTGAAGAAGGACATGTCATAGCGCTCGGGAAACACCGTGGAGGGAAGCTCATTCCATAGCCGGATGGTATGTGGCAAAAAAGACCTCTGGAAACACACTGTGGAACGGTATCATCAAAGCTTGCCGTCAATTACCAACAATCCGAAGACAATTGCCCGCAACGGCCCAGGATTTAGTCCTTCAGTCATCGGGAGCGCCCACGGCCGCAATTTCTTGCGGACCGTTGAGAGCGGGCGCCTCCGAAGACAAACCGTCTCCAGAATCGTCTTCGTACTCTGAGACTTGGTCACCGATGGCCAGCCATAGCGTTGCTGCTCTTCATGACAGTCAGCGCGAAGTCGGGTCACCACCAACCCGAAATCAGTATTGCGAAGGCGGCGACAGAGGTGGTGAGTTCATGGTCGGAAACTGACCGGCCAGCTACTACACTCCCAGCCGGTTCCTCCTTCGTCTTTTTTCCGCCACGCCTCGTCTTTTTGGAGGAGGGGGCAGACTGACAGGCCGGGCCTCCGATCCAGAGGTCGACCTGTCGCTAAGTGGACTATCCATTAACTTTTTTTTTTTCATATCTCTTATGCAAAACAATTCCAGAGTCAAAGATAATCAATAATATCTTGCGTAACTCGAAATATAATTAAACGCACTTTTAGCTTTGTAGCATTAAATTATGTGACGTTTTTATTGCAATTAAGTACGAACGGAAGATTAACTTCCTGACGTGAACCAATTAAGTCTAAAGATAAAGAGCCTATTGTTGTAAATAATAGTTGTATTTCATTTAGTTAATAAATACTTTTTCTGAGCAGTTTTTTCTTAATTATCAGTATTTTTTTAAAAATAAAAACAGCACTCAAAGAAAAGTGAGAGAACGATAGTAGTTTGAACAGAGTAATTATAATAATTAGCTTTTCTGTTCAGTCGGGTTTTAATGTTTCATTTGACTGTGTTGTTTTGTGTAGTGGTTAATCGGTTCTGGCAAATTGGATGTATGTTCTTGTATCGTAGGTGTGTTTTGATGCCCATAACACAAAAGGAAATCCTAGCCGAAGGCGGTTTCGTGTTTTGTGTTGAGTGTTTTTTTTTGTGCATTCAATTTACTCGAGAGATACGTTGTGGGATTAAATTGTACCTAAAGCCGTTTGTGTTTCTTATAGGTCTAAATTTTTTCTTCGCGCTAGGTTTTACCGGAGTGAAGATGTGGATTGCCTATGGAATGATAGGTATGGAATTAGCCTATAACGCTTTTATTTAGGCAGTTATCAAGGCAATGTACTTTTCGCGTGTTCTTTGTAAAGATATTCACATATTAAGTTAGTTATAGACGGTCTATATTCATAGAATTGAGAAGATGTTATCAAATTATTTTAATTATATCTGTGCTGTTAGCTAAGCCCGTGCTCATCCATCCGTCTTGATCAAGTTGGAAAGGCAAACGCAAAAAAATTTTTTTTTTTGTTTTTTTTAAATTAATTAATTCCGTAGTCTGGTAAGGTCTTATATTAATAGAACTAATGTTTTCTTCTGCAGAAAATGCACGATTACTTTGGAACAGAAATAAATAGGAAAGTAATTACACGTGTACATATGTTCTAACATTTACACTAGAAACTAGAAGATTCTAAGCTAGTAACGGTTCTTCTATGTGGAGGCCCGATATGAGAAAGCGTATCTTCAGACACATTACCGGTAGAGATCTTCGGACTTCTTCGTATATAATAATAACAACGTTGCGTTTCGGTTTAAAGGGTGGGGCAGCGGCTGTAACTATACTGATACCTTAGAACTCATATTTCAAGGTGGGTGGCGGTATTTGCGTTGTAGATGTCTATGGGCTCTGGTAACCATTTAACACAAGCTGGGCCGTGAGCTCGTTCACCCATTAATACAATAAAAAAAAGTACAGTCATCCATATTATATTTAAATATGTACATAGATAGATAATAGACGTGGGAATCAAAACTACGATCCTTGGCGCAGTCAGGACCGCTAACTACAGCACTACTAAATCGGTCAGAACGATAGTCGAAACGAAAAAAAAATAAGTATAAACCATTATTAATAAGCCACATATAAAGTGCCCAGCCTGCAAAAACTTTGCTCCTCGCCGAACCCGTCGCTTGCGATGAAGGGCTCGACGAGTAAATTAACCCAAGACAAAGCCCACTGAGTTTCTCGCCGGATCTTTTCAGTGAGTCGCGTTTCCCCTCCGCAGGTATATGCTGCAAAGCACTGCTCTTGCTAGGGCCAGTGTTAGCAACACTCCGGTTTGAGCCCCGAGAGCTCATCTACACGCTAGGGTAAATCTGAAATAGCCTCTCAAGGCTATCATCATAGGTAGGAAAAAAAGGACTTTGCATCGGCAAGGCTAAATCTTCGCTCGGTAGGTTCGAGCAGTTGAAAAAAAAATCGTGTAATTCGTCGAATAAGCTGGTCACTTGTTAAATTATTAACCGGATCGACTCCTTCCGAACTGTTTCGGAGCCCGCTATATCGGTTATCTTAGGAATTATTCAATGGCCAATGTGGTTTACGGTGCACCCCGGGAAAGATAGATGGCCCAATACCGGTATTTTAGTGGCAAATAAACCAGGACAGTTTCGGGTTTTAAATAGTGGCTTTTATTGGCCTTGTAAATCTCTTTCCAGCCGCAGTTTGGCTATAAAGATTTTTGCGATAAAAACACTTAGTTACGAAGTTTCCGGGTTTCAGATTCTTTATCCAGAACTTGTGATTTGGTTTCCGGGAATCGACCAAGATTGTGATATTAATACTACGTAATGTAATTACGTTCGTGAAAATATCCGATTTACATCCTGGATTGTTTAATTCGGTTGCATCTCTTCTAATATAGAAAATGATTTTAAATTTGCTGACGGAAAAGAAACGTTACTTAGTTATGAAAAATATTGGGTGTACTATTAATACTGCGTGCTTGTATTTATTTTTTGATAGTAGGTATTGGGGTGAATAAGGTCACGGCTCGCCAGGTGTTTAGTGGTCTTTGGAGCCCATATCTAGATGAGAATATGTGAATACCGTCACTCATTCGAAGATATGAGGCCTATATTTCCAATATATAGGTATAGGGGAAGAGTTATCCCCGCCCTTAAACCGGGATGCTTTAGTGCTTTGCGGAAGGGTGGTGGTGCTTACTTATCCGCCTTTACAAGACGATATCAGCATCATTGGCTTTTTTCCATAAAAGTAATAGGTTGCTATTGAATAATTTCGCAAACTCACCTAATCTCCTTGAATATCGGAGGCCACCCTCGAACCTGGGTACATCATTTAAATCACATTCGTGTTACGTAATCACGCCGAATACACCGCAACCGTAACATTATTCATACGTGAGCAGAACTCCGCTCAGTTACGAAGGATTTATCATTGTTGAAAGTATCAGGTGTTATGGCGTGGAAGGCAACGCTTTTAATGTTTTCCGCTTCGTATACGTGTATGACGTATGAATTACTTTTGATCTTTGTTTGAATCGCGCCCTTGAAAAATCTAGAGTGTTCTGTTCGGTCAGGTATTTGTTAATGTTCGTCAACCACATTCAATCTTATTGTGGCGGTAGCCATCACATAACACAAGATATTTGACTTAAGCCTGAAATTTAAACTCTTCGCAATACTTAGTCCCGCGTTTTTGTATCGGCGTATTATTTCCGACATATCGGATACTTTCCATTAATACTGTACCTCTATGTTTTTATTTATATTATGAAGGATCGTTTGGAGCCTCTGGGTCTGCGGAGGGACTTCGGTTCCCTCTGTATTTTGTACTGTATGTTCCATGGGGAGTGCTCGGAGGAATTGTTTGAGATAATACCGTGAGTTTTTACCATCGCACCGCCCGCCACCAGAGTAGAGTTAATCCATACTACCTGGAGCCACTGCGTTCATACACAATACGTTTCCAGAGATCTTTTTTGCCACGTACCATCCGGCTTTGGAATGAGCTCCCCACCACGGTGTTTCCCGAGCGCTATGACATGTCCTTCTTCAAACGAGGCTTATGGAGAGTATTAAGCAGTAGGCAGCGGCTTGGCTCTGCCCCTGGCATTGCTGAAGTCCATGGGCGACGGTAACCACTCACCATCAGGTAGGCCGTGTGCTCTTCTGCTTACAAGGGCAATAAAAAAAAACATCATACGTTTACGAAACAGTAATTTTTAACCACGTTGGTTTCTTGGTGACTTTAATATTTAACTTAGAACATGCTCAGTTCCTAATTAGTGCCAATATCTCTGGTAAAGTAATTACGCTTTCTGAGTCTGAGTGCTCATGTTTTTGTCTGTGACGTGTGTTGTATTAGCCACAAAGCACAGCACACAAAACACACAGCAAGAAACTCGTTAGTTCTACAGAAAGTCTACGAAACTCCACTAACTGCGGGATCAGTTTTCAAAACTAATCAGGACCATAGAAAAGGCTTACATCCCAGTAGGATGTTTATTTTTAAAAGTCCAAAAGTGTATGACATCGATAACTATCTTTCTACAAAAAAAAACGGTGTGGCGATGTTAGAGACGAATTATCTTAATAGTGTAGAAAGTGGGTAGTTGCTGATATATTGACAAAAAAAGTAATGGAGATAATTTTGTTGACAAAAAAAGTAACGGAGAGATTTGAAAATCATAATGGAGATAATCCATTACAGACATATTTTTTCTAGTGAAAATTTATCTTTATTATCCGTACTGATTTAATTAAAAATTGTTAATTTTCTGTAATGTATTTAATGAAGAGTAAGTATCGAGTATATTCCATGTGTATTCATTATCCGAAACAAAACCGAATTGGAGGTGAATCGATGACAATAACAAAGTCATTATCAACGTTTATTTGAGTAGTAAGCTTTTTATTTTGAATCAACTCATAAAAGTAGTTAATAAAGAGTGAATTATAAAAGTCGTGAGTAGTTCTATAACATAACGACATCTCTTTGGAACTGCTAATCCGTTCTCTGGTATTTGCGTAAATGCAGGATAAATCTAGAGCCGCTACTATTTGTTCATGTTGAATTTCGATTCGACTCGAGTGTAAAAAATTTTATGTCGAGGAAAGGCTGTTCTTACTGGCATCGTCATTACTGGTCAGGAACTTACTGAAACTGCGATACTTTAAGACAAAAAAAAAATGTATGGAAACTAGCGACATCTTTTAGCGGATGCGTCTACACTAATATGTTGTTAAAATTAAGGCATTTAATTATTGTATAACTAAACACAGAAAATAATAATAATAATTAAGCAAGTCTTTCTTTGTTATAGACAAATTGATTACATTTTATTAATTTGTGGTTTCTGAAAATTTACAATATCCTTCGTTAAAAATAAAATATAGGATAGGTTATATGTTACTGCTATCTACAGGAGCAATGAGAAACTAATCGAAGCGAAGCCATCTAGTGGCTAACGCCCGTAAGCATTTTTGTTGAGTGCTCGAGTTGCTTATCTATAACTAAGTTATGTGTACTAACTATGTTTCTCGCCGAGTTTCTCGCCGGATGTTCTCAGTGGGTCGCGTTTCCGATCCGGTGGTAGATTCTGCGAAGCACTGCTCTTGCTAGGGCCAGTGTTAGCAACACACCCGGTTTGAGCCCCATGAGCTCACCTGCACGTCAAGGAGAAACTGATATAGCTCTCAAGGTTATCAGCATAGGTAGGAAAAAAAACCCTTCAAACCAATTGGTGTATGGTTTTGTTTAATGGTATAGTTTGTTTTAATGGTTTGGCTACTGGTGACAATTTAATACCAGATTGGCCCCGAATTCATTCGGCCATATATGCAATGATAAATATACTAATTATTAAACTATACGACTCAGACAGAAACACTTTCGAGTTTCTATAGTAGCACCCCTTTCGAGAGTCGAGCAAATTGCTTCAGGCGATAAATCGCAACCCCTCTTATTATTTTGTCGAAATGATTTCTTTCGAGTGCTTTACGTAGCTTTTAAATTCTTTGATCTCTATCCGCATTGAAATACGGCGTATGTTCCTTTGGAATTGGACGTTAATTACGTGTTCGTCAATAACGTTTGACAGTTCGGTAATACTGGTTTCCATGTCTATTTAATAATTTTTTTTTTTTTTTTTTTTTATGATTGAAAATTTACTGGTGGCCCGAAGGCCTTTCCAGTTTCACCAGGACAGGTGGGCGAGCAAAGGCTCAGCCAAGAGGGGCGGGATTTGCTAACAACCGCCCGAGCGCCTCCGAAGGAGACCTAACAACTCAAGAGCAATTGTTTCGCGAATGAATCTACTACCGGATCGGAATCGCGACCCGCTGAGAAGATCCGGCGAGAAACTCAGCGGGCTGATGCATGGGTTAGGTTGCACGTCGACCTCTTTGTCGAGTTCGACGAGTACGGTTACCGGGGTCCCTAAGCCTGCCCCTAGTATTAGAGCTGAAGGCATCTAATGCAACGGTTATTGGATCTGATGGATCCGTAAGGACGTGTCTAGGGCGTCGACGGTGACTGGCTCCTGCATGATCAGGATTCGGGGAGTAGTCAGCGGCGGCAACGATAAGGCGATTATCATGACGCATAGCCTTATCGAAGTATCGTTCCGACGCTGACTTCATGTATTTCCGAATTGATTCGAGGCCCAGGTCGTCGTGTAGGTCAACGTTCCTCACGAACCACGGAGCCCCGACAGCTAACCTACAAAAGCGGGATTGTAGGGATTGAAGGGTGTCTATGTGTGTGCGGGCCGCGTGAGCGAACACCACACTCGCGTAAGTCATGACGGGCCTTATGCAAGTTTTGTAAAGTGTCACCTTGTTCCGAAGGGACATTTTACTCCGCTTACAGATCATGGGGTAGAGTCTACCGAGAATAAACGCGGCACGGTCACGGACTGATTTTATATGCGGGCGGAATGTCATCGATGCATCCAGGGTAACGCCCAGGTACTTGACCTTCCTAGCCCAGGGTATGGGTTGTCTAAAGAGAGTAATCGGGGGTGTGAGATTCCTCCTCCTAATCTGGGAGGAAATCCGTGTGGAGCTTCCCCTCTGAAATAGCACCGCAGTACTTTTCGATGGGTTGATGTCTATGCGCCATTTTCGGAACCACTGTCCTAGGGCTAGGGCTGCGCTCTGAAGCTTCTTCGCGATTAGGGACTTATTTCTACTAGAATAGTAAACAGTCGTGTCGTCGGCGAATAAAGCTAAATGGGTCGGCGGCGACCGGGGAATATCGTTGACGAATAAGCTAAATAGGAGGGGTGAGAGGACAGAGCCTTGCGGGACTCCAGCTGTGAGAGGTCGTGGGGAGGAGCGGGTTCCCTCGACTCGATATCGAAAAGAGCGGTTCGACAAGAAGTCCCGTATGATGAGCACGAGACTATCCGGCACGCCCATGTTGAATAGTTTGAAAATCAAACCATTGTGCCAGACTTTGTCGAACGCTTTTGCGACGTCGAAGAAGAGAGCTCCCGTGTATAACGGTTTTGGTCGATTAAGCCCCACAAGAATGTGCTCCGTGAGGCGGTGCACCTGTTGAACGCATGAGTGATTTGTACGGAATCCGAATTGTTCATCGATGAGAATGCCCTTGGATGAGACGAAGTCTCTGAGGCGTTTGTAGAGCAGACGCTCATACAGTTTGCCTAGAGACATGAGGAGGCTAATCGGGCGGTAGCTCGTCGGATGATTTTTCGGTTTACCGGGTTTATGTATGCCGATAACGTCCGCTTCTTTCCACACCGCGGGAAAGATACAGTTCGCCATAGCGGCATTGAAAATAGATGCCAACATCACGATGAGTTGGACGGGTAGAAGTTTAATAACGCGGTTAGATATACCGTCGGAACCGGGAGCCTTGCGAGGACGTAGGTATTTGATCAAGTCTTTAACTTCCATCGGGGTGACGGGTGGTAACGCATCCGAGGGTGGCAAGGAGGCTCTGCGTTCTACCTCACTGTCTACTAATTCTACATGAACAGGGTCCATGGATTGAGTGCTGGGCGTGCACTGGGTTTGCAGTGTATCGGCCAGCAGCTCTGCTTTTTCATCATCATCGAACGCCGCGAGTTGGCCTGAGGGGCCTACGAGGGGGGGCATAGTTACTACCGTATCCGATTTGAGAGTACGAGCTAAGCGGTAGTAAGACCTTTGGGAGGGCGCGAGTCTTTCTAAGAAATCAGACCATCTGGCATCTCGGACTTCGGCGATGCGAGACTTTACGTCGCGTTGTAGGGCACGCATTCGAGTACGATTATCCACGGTAGGATACCTATCGTAGGCGCGGATCGAGGCGTTCTTAGCTCTAAGGAGTTCCCTAATATCGTCCGGCAATTTGAAGCGGTGAAGGAAGTCCTCCGCTACAACTTGCTTCGATGACCTATTTAATGTCGAGGTGATGTGTGACGTTAAGATGTCTATGGCTTCAGCGGTATCCTGAGGAGACGGGGTAGAGTCCGGGCTAAACGGGAGCGATGGTGGATCAGATTCAGCCAGGCTGATGCCCAGCGTGTGCCAATCCACCACAGTCCTCGTGACGGGAACGGAATCGGGAGCGCGACCGAGCTTCATAACGACGGGACGATGGTCTGAATCTAACTCTGAAACTACTTCGATCGAGTGTAAGCGCAGAGTTACGTTTTTTAATAACGCTATGTCGAGTATATCCGGGCGATGCGCGATATTTAGCGGGTAGTGAGTCGGGGTTAGCGGAGCGACGATATCGAAGGCGAGATCATCGACTAACGCGTCAAGCCGCCTGCCATTCGGGGTTGTGGTGTGCGAGTTCCACCTGACGTGTTTACAATTAAGGTCGCCCGCCAGAATGACAGAGCTTCCCATGCCGAGCAGCGCCTCGATATCGCTGCTTAGAACGATCTTATCCGGTGGAAGATAAACGGACGCGATAACGATCGGCGCGTGTCCAGTCAGTGAGATTCGGCATACTGATGCTTCGATGTTAGAAAGCGCGGGGGGGTCGAGTGGGACGCAGTGCAGGGCTCGTCTATAGTAAATGACGGTACCACCACCACGAGCAGTGAGCCTGTCGTTCCTAACCATGTTATAGTTCGCGATTTTAGGGTCGCGGCGCGCGGGCTTAAGCAGGGTCTCCTGCACCAAAAAGATGTCAATTTGATGGTCACGCAAAAAATCACAAACCTGATCACGTTGATTTGCGAGACCGTAAGCGTTAAAAAATCCTATCGTTACGGATAGGGGCTTTATTCTACTTATGTACGCCATTGATTACCGGCGGAGCGAGGGGAGGACGTACGTATTTAACGACGCGTATACGTCAGCGTATTCTTGCACAACGGCGATGAAGTGTTGTGCAGTGGAGGCAGCGCGAATGGCGTCACCTAAAGCGTTAACGCGCTCAAAGTTAATCGATTGAAAGAAGTCGATCGCTAGAGCAAGATTGTCGGACGCTGTCGGAGGGAAATTCGCGGGGGAGGGGCGTATCGCGGGGGTGGGACGAGTCGCGGGGGCGGGACGAATCGCGGAGGAGGGAGTTGTAGCCGTGTTCGTGTACGGCAGCGGTCTCGCCCAGGCCGAGCCACTGGGCACCGGCGCCGGAACGAACGCTGGCTTAGCCTGCGACACAGAGGGTGCCGAGGCTTTGATGTCTGGATGGGAAGCTCGGAGGCGGTTTTGGCGGGCGACGCGGCGATTTATTTTCGGGGCTCGGGGGCATCCGCGGTAATTTGCGGGGTGACCCTGTGTTCGACACAGGACGCAGCTAGGCGGTTCCGTCGCGGTTTTTTGATCGCGAGTGCATAGGGCCGTAGCGTGATCGCCTAAACACTTGACGCATCGGGGGCGCGCGTGACAGTTACGGGAAGAATGCCCGTACAGTTGACAGTTATGGCACTGGCTAGGAGTGCCTTTTTTATGGGGGGCTTCGACGGCGATACCGGAGAGCCTACAGACGGTCCGTATGTTAAAAATTTGCTTACCCTCGGGGGTAGGCTGGAGGGCGACTAGAACCATATTATATGGTTCCCTACCGCGGCCGGTGTGCATGCGGTGCACTGAATTTACTGGTAGGCCTTGTTCCAGAAGGTCGGCCTTGACGAGTTCGGCATCCAACTCTTTAGGGATGCCACGTATGACGGCACGGAGTTCGCGTTCCTCCTGGAGCGTATACGTATGGAAACTTATACGCTCCTTACGGAGGTAAGAAGAGAGGGCCCTATGGTCGTCGGGTGTTTGAACTTTAATTTGAATGCCGTTCGCGAGGTTACGGGCATTCGTGAAATTTATATTTTTGGCCTTAAGGGCCAGGCAAACTCGATCCCAAGCTGCCTTCTCCTGAAGGATAACCGGGGGAGGGGTCTGGGTTTTATTTTGAGCCACCGGACGCGGCGACGGAGTGGCACGGGCTGGGGGCGCAACGGGAGTCTGAGGGCGGGGGCGCGACGCGTTCACGGCTTTGCTAATTTTAGCGGCCGCGGGAGCTCGAGACTCCGCGGCACGCTTCTTACCCTTCTGTACCAGGGTGAATCCATCCGTCGATGAGGCGGGGGCGAGGTCGACCTCCATGTCCGAGTCAGAGTCGGAGCACGAGGAGGCGGGTGCAGGCGACCTACGAGCAAGTGTAGGTGCTTTAGAGGGCGCGACGGAGGCCGCGGATGATCGCTCAGCTGAAACGATGGTCACGGCGGACGACGCAGCAGCTTTTCTCGCCAGTATAGGCGACACGGGAGCGGCAGGCACGACAGAGGCTGCGGTGCTCAATGCAGAAGCTCTGCACGCAGGTACAGGCGACGCAGGAGCAGCGAGCGCGGCGGAGTCCTCGAGAGGGCTCGCAGTGTGATTGGCCTTGAAGGCCAGAAACTCTGAGGCGAGCTGTGGGTGGCGAAGTCGGAGGAATTCCGCGAATACAGCGTCCATGATCGCTGAGTACCCAGGTGGGGCGGCCCCGGGTCTTGAAAACACTCGCCTTGCGGCGAGGCCCCAACTTCTCGGACCTGAGCGGTTCTATTGAACACAGGTGGCAATGCGGCGCGATTACTACAGGACAAAGAAAAAGCACAACAAAACAGAAATTACAAAAAGAAACAAAACAAATAAATACTTGCAGGAAAACACTTTGTCGGCAAATGTTCCACGAACACAAAATAACTAAAACAAAACAAATAAAAGCTTCCAGGAAACACACTTGGTCGGCAGATGTATCACGAACACAGGCCGCGCGAACAATGGCCGGGCTAACAAAAGCCGGGCGAACAAAGACCGGGCGATCGAGTGGACGATGAGCACGTCCGCACGTGACGGGTGCCTCTATCGGAATGAACGTACCACCAAGCTATTTAATAATGTTACACCTTCATATGTAAGGCTTATTTCATATGTCTTAAGAACGCTATTTCGCTGGCATGTATTCATAGATGAATAGCACATAATCTCAAGCGGGTATAGGCAGTTCAGAAATGCGAACATTTATTTATACTAGAGGTCCCGCAGTAGTCGAAATTCGACTATAATTAATTGGAATTGTGAGTTTGTACACTATAATGATTGTATTTTATACTTCTATAATCACAAATTTCGCCAAGGCTTACACTATAAAAAAAATATAATAAAGACAAACAATATTTAATCTATTCTCAATTTGACCACAGACGTCAAGAACAAAAGTTTGACAATAAATAGTATGCATGCGTGTGTGCGTCAAATACATGATATGTGTTTTCTTTATTGATTTTATGTATCTTTTATGCATTGTTATAAAAAAAAATATTAGCATTGTGCACTTCTTCTCTATATTCTCTATAAGTGTGGAAAATTTCATTCTCCTCCGTCCGCGCAATTTTGATAAAAAGTGGTACAAAGTTTTTGGGGTACAAGTATCTTAGATATTAATACATGAAGCAAAAACTTTGTATCCCTTTTTACGAAAATTGCGCGGACGGAGGTTTATGAAATTTCCCACACTTATAGAGAATTATAGAGAATATAGGGAAGGAGTACAGAATGCAATTTTTTTTTAATTAAGCAATAATAATATATTAAATCAATAAAAGAAACATGACACACACTACCATGTATTTGACACACACCTATTAATATACATATTTAATCTTTATTTATTGTCACACTTTTGTTATTGCTTTAAGTCTGTGGTCAAATTGAGAGTAGGTTAATATTGTTTGTCTTTAATAGGTATTATTTGTCTATAGTGTAGCCTTGGCGAAATCTGTGATTAAAGAAGTTTAATAGTCTTTGACAATCAAACCATAGTAATGTTCAGATTTATAATTTCAATTAATTATAGTCGATTTGCGACAACCGGGGGAGCACTAGTAAAAAGAAATATATGAATGGCTCCAAAAGAATAATAACATTAATAAAGATCTCGACTAAAAGAAATGTCCACGAACCGAATCAATCAAGACGCATCGAATTATACTAAAATAAATGTGGCTTATGTGTTTGGCGATAAGCTTTACTATCACTCGAGCAAATTGGCGTTATCCGAATGTCTGCCTAGGAATGAGAGTCGTAATCTACAATCCTACGCAGAAAAAATGTGGCCCGAATTTTGGGAATGCCTCAACGTTCTTCATGGTAATAGTATTTGTTATTTATTCGTAACTGCTTAGAAGAATAATAAAAGATTTGTCAATAGTTATTTTTCAAACGGTGCTCGGTAATAGTGTCAAGCAGTAAACAGCTGTTTGGGTTGTGATCTTCACATTGAGAATTAAAAGTTTATTTGTATACTTATAATGACATTGAGTCCTTCAGAATGAATAAAAGAACTTAATTGCCTTTTCTGTGATATGCAAAATAAGAAAACAATATTTAAAGCCCTTAAAATCTTTTGAAATTAATATTTTAAATAAACTGAACATTCTTTTTACTCAATACAATGGTATTTTATATGTAAAAAGAAGCAGATATGTTACAAGCGCACGTCAAGTGAAGACTAAAACAGGCCAATTGGGACGTTTCGTCTTTAATCGCGTCTAAACAAATAATGCAATAATAATATAACAAGTGCAATCGTTCCAATTATAGCTATCTTTTTTACTCACGCGCTTATCCCATCTTTTGTACTTTTCATTAATGCTACTTGTCAACATGGGTGTGCACTATATCGGTAGGTATGTAGATATATATGGCGCGATCAGATTTGAAGAGTCAGTTACTACATATGAAGGTAACATATCTGTTGTATAAAAAATCATTGACTCAATAACAGACTTCACTGAATGACACAGAATGACAGTGATGAAAATCCTTTTTGAAAACTAAAGTTTTAAACAAAAAAGATTTTTCTTTACATACTCATATTTCTTTGCGCTTTCATTATCCACAATCCTTACCAATAACGTAAGTTTTGCTAATGGTATAAAATTTAATATAATAATATTGTGCTGTATCTTTCTGTCGCAAAGTTTTCACGCGTTTCGGTTTGAAACAAACGTCCCCGTTTCACAATTGAGGCCTCGACCTGATGGGTCAAAGTGTGTTCTGGCAATCATTTTACTACAGGTATGCCGTGAGCTATTTCAGCCGTAAAAATAAAGAAAATTTACTAGGTTACGTTTTCAAACTAAACCACTCAACCGATTCTGACGAAATTCGGCATGGGAATAGTTTGAACGCTGGGACAGAATATAGGGTACCTTTCATGTCAGTGCCAAACATAGATCGCAGCCCATGCGATATAACAAACTCAACAAATGTTCACGATTGATTTCCACGGTGAAGGAATAACATCGTGTAATAAAAATCAAACCCGCAAAATTATAATTTGCGTAATTACTAGTGGTAGGACCTCTTGCGAGTCCGCGCGGTTAGGTACCACCATCCTGCCTATTTCTGCCGTGAAGCAGTATTGCGTTCCGGTTTGAAGGGTAGGGCAGCCGTTGTAACTATACTTGAGACCTTAGACGTTATTGACTCAAGTTTGGAGGCGTTTATAATAATTTTGTATTATAAATCTCATAATGCTTCTTTAAATGGTAGTGTAAGGTAGAGGGGGAAGAGGTCGACCGAAGAAGACATGGAGGGAACGTGTGAATGACTATATGAGAGAGAGAGAGGAGTGAGTGTTGAGATGACGGCTGATAGAAGAGAATGGAATAGAACAATTCGCTGTACTGACCCCACCTAGTGGGATAAGGGAGACGAAGAAGTAGATAATGCTTCTTTATGGGAGGTTTGAAAGAAGTTCTCAGCGATACGTCTGTAGCCCTGGCATCGTTGGTGTCCACGGTTAACAGGAACTAATCACCTGCATATACCTACATCAGTAGCTCGTTTTCCTGTGATGGCAATAAAAGTAAATGATCGTAATGGTTAAAAAGACGTTGAGTAACTTAAATCTATTCATTTGTTTTATAATTAACTAGCGACCCGCCCTCGCTTCGCTTCGGAAACATTAAAACACACATGAAACCAAAAAAAAAAATAAAAAAAAAATTAAAAAAAGTAGCCTATGTTCATCAGGGACAATGTCGGCTTCTAATGGAAAAATAATTTTTCAAATCGGTCCAGTAGTTTCGGAGCCTATTCGAAACAAACAAACAAACAAATCTTTCCTCTTTATAATATTAGTATAGACGATATTAAATTGAAATCAATAATTAACGATATTAAATTGAAATCACGAAATGATATAAATTCATTCTAACATTTGTTATTTGTTCATATTATTCATTAAAATTCATTCAAAATCACATAACATGACGCCTGTGACGTTTTAAGTTTTCTCCATAATCATTTGCATATGTAAGCTTGAGGGTAGATATTATCTTGTTGAACACCAAGTAAAACGAAGTCACCTTTGGTTTCTGATTTAATCAACAATATGTTAACTTGACAATTCACTTTAACACTTGTCCAACTTTAACCAGTACGTACAACAGTCACTGAATCACACAACGTAACAACGATATAGTAAGTGCACCGGGCAAACGCAGTCGAACGAATGTTCATTTCAAGGCACGTTCCGCCTTTTTATACTAGCCGGCGCAGCTGGCTTATGAGTCACTTCTGTTGCAGCTGTTGTTTACGAGTGGAACGACACGGCCGGCGCGCCTCGCTTGTGTGAGTCACTCCTATTGCACGTGCTGTATAACATAAATATCGTTAACGCCGTCACGGCCATACTGACGTGCGCTCGTCCTCGTGCGCGCATTCTTATGGTATGTCTGTGAACAACAAACGTGTTCGTTCATCCTGACATTAACGGATGCAACTTAAAACGTGGTCTATGATATTAACAATCTAGTACGGTTCGGTTCGCATAATTCTTCAGAAAATCCTATACTGGCTATAAATAACCTTCAGACTGCTTACATACCTGGGCCAGTTCATTTAAAACTCTTCAGGTATGTAAGTATGTCCCTTTTAACTTAGACCGGAATTGTTATCCCTTCAGTTTTTCGAACTGGACCGGATAATGCTAGACCGAATCGCAATCCCTGTAGCTAATTGTTGTGGCTAATCTGGATGAAAATCCCTATAGCCAAGCCATTGGACCGGACAGACCCTTCAATGACTTCACACCTTTTTTTTTTTTTTTTTTTTTCCTCTTTTTTTTTTGCTAGTCCGGATTAACATCTCTCTAGCCACATACAATTCTCTTTTTTTTTTTTTTTTTTTAATCTGCGTGTACGGTAGCGTTTGTTAAAACATTTCTTAAACCAGAACATTTATACGGAATTTCTTCAGAAATAGTGCGAGACCGACCATCGTTTTCTACATTTCCAACACCTGCACCTGAGGTGCCTGAGCTTACAGACATTGTATCACTACCCACAGACTATGTTTGCTGTATCGCTATTTGCGGACAAAAATGTCGCTTCTATTGTCAGTGATAGAGTCGTCATCATTAAGATCAGTTTCACGAACAAGATTAATTAACCCATCTGTGTACGCCGTCACGTCATCGTCACTATAATTTTCAGAAATTTCTAGTAGGCCTGACGGGCCTCGAGGTACTTCGCGTAAGTTTTCATGGGGAACTTTGTACACTAGAACCATTTACATATCTCAACTTATACCTATCGTTTTCCAAAACTGCAGATGATTGAAAGATTACTGGTGGCCCGGAGGCCTTTCCTGCTTCACCAGGACGGGTGGGCGAGCAAAGGCTCAGCCAAGAGGGGTGGGATTTGCTAACAACTGCCCGAGCGCCTCCGCAGGAGACCTAACAACTCAAGAGCAATTGCTTCGCGAATGAATCTACTACCGGATCGGAATCGCGACCCACTGAGAAGATCCGGCGAGAAACTCAGTGGGCTGATGCATGGGTTAGGTTGCACGTCGACCTCTTTGTCGAGTTCGACGAGTACGATTACTGGGGTTCCTCAGCCTGCTCCTAGTGTTAGAGCTGAAGGTATCTAATGCAAGAGTTATTGGATCTGATGGATCCGTAAGGACGTGTCTAGGGTGACTACGGTGATTTGTTCATGAAACCGCTTACCATTGAATAAATTACTATGGCTTTGTTTTATAAGACTACAGTCTGACCCTGAATGGAACATAAAGGGGGAGCCAAAACCACTTATCTGTAACACACTGAAGCTCTGGAACACACGTTGACGTCTCTGGTTGGACCTGCCACAGCACCTGGAGCAGTGTCGTTTTTCTTCTTGTAGCGCATGGAACACCCAGAAGCTACATGGCTCGCATCACCGCACACGTAACAGCCGACTTGCAGGCGAGAGCCGGGCGCCCACGGATGAGGAGGTTGTTCAGGTTTTGCAGGCTGTATTTTTGTGAGGCAAGTAGCAGCTCGAGCCTTAAGCGAATGTGTGAGAGTCAAAATTAAATCGACACCATCCAATACTTCAACTACTTTAAACGGCCCTTTAAACTTCGTATCTAATTTAGTTTGATTATGCTCTTCGTATTAATGTGTGGACGAGCTCACAGCCCACCTTGTGTTAAGTGGTTACTGGAACCCATAGACATCCACAGCGTAAACGCACCACACACCTTGAGATAGAAGTTCTAAGGTCTCAGTATAGTTACAACCGCTGCCCCACCCTTCAAACCGAAAAACACCACTGCTTCACGGCAGAAATAGGCAGGGTGATGGTACCCGTGCGGTCGATGGCACTATACGGAGCACCCGTCTGGTGCCACGTCCTTACCCACGAGAACGTCGCCGCGCTGCGACGCCGGCAGCGCGCGATCGCAGTTATTCAATGATACCTCACAGTCTCCTACGAGGCGGCGCGCCCTAGCGCAAGTGCAGCCGTAGCGCGGGGGCTCCAATATCGGCAGTCCGTGCTGGAGGCGTGGTCTCGTCGTTTGGCGGACCCGTCAGCCGGCCTCCGTACCGTCGAGGCGATCTGCCCGGTTCTCGCGGACTGGGTGGGCCGCGACCGCGGAAGTCTCACCTCCGGCTACCTGTGCAGACTCACAAGACATTTTACCACCATGCAAACTTCTTACCGCAACAAATCTTACCAGCCACCACGCAAACTATAATTTTACGGGTTCCACCTCTCTTACACGATGTTACTCCCACACTGAGGAAGCCAACCGCGAACACATGTCAAGCACGCACAAGCACGCACTTCACCGGAAAAACCTGCATCCGCCAGCGGAACCCGAACACCGCCGCATCGCCAGACACGAACGCACCGGACGTCTTATCTTACAGGTCACGACGACTTCAGATGTGTCAATTTTTCTTCCCCACGGAAACTTGCTTGCTTTCTTGTTTGCTTGCTTGCTGGAGCCCGAAGTCATCGAACGTGTAGTGTTATTGGTATTGAATCGAGTAGATTCTAAAATTTCAGCGACAATTCACAGTCTCATGTCCTGGTTTACTGTACTAGTGCCATATAACTCTAGCAGTAGTCATTGGCTTAAAAACGATTCGTGTCGGAACTACCCACTCGTCATGACAGATCCATTATTGCGATCGAAGTTTCACTTGAGATTTGCACTTGCCTTAATTTCTTGCAATAGCTTGTTACGTGTTGTATTTCCGTTAGTAAATGCCATGTGATGAAGTCGACAGTCAAACTGGGCAACATGAGCCAGAACGTAAGATGTGACGATTTCTTCGTGGCTCAGATCTTCCATCGAGGTAACAGAGACGTTATTACACGACTTACGTATGCTGCATTCACGCTCTTGTGGCGTACCACTACTAGTATTCTGATCTGCATCATGTTTTTTTTGCTGTACTTCGAACATGTTCAAACACGTCACGCCAGTGAGAGTAGAGTCCTGATCCCACTTCTGATGTAAGCTTGAGGGTAGATATTATCTTGTTGAACACCAAGTAAAACGAAGTCACCTTTGGTTTCTGATTTAATCAACAATATGTTAACTTGACAATTCACTTTAACACTTGTCCAACTTTAACCAGTACGTACAACAGTCACTGAATCACACAACGTAACAACGATATAGTAAGTGCACCGGGCAAACGCAGTCGAACGAATGTTCATTTCAAGGCACGTTCCGCCTTTTTATACTAGCCGGCGCAGCTGGCTTATGAGTCACTTCTGTTGCAGCTGTTGTTTACGAGTGGAACGACACGGCCGGCGCGCCTCGCTTGTGTGAGTCACTCCTATTGCACGTGCTGTATAACATAAATATCGTTAACGCCGTCACATATAACTTTTATTTGTTTTGCTCTCTAAAAACATCGCACACAATGAAATCTCGTCCAATAGTTGCCCGACTATTTATCATCGCAATATCGACATGAATATGCATGATGAAACTCGCATTATGATTGGCTTCGTTCACCACATAACGTCGCAAGAGTCGAGAGTGTGTTTGCTCATCTAATTAAAACAAAAAACTCTTCAGAACATTATATATGAGAACTAGACTTAGAACCAAGTGTTGTTTTGTCGCCATTATACATACTCATTCGTTTTCCCTTCATCTATTTATTTAAAAATACATAAATCACGCCTATATACGTACCGTCATTATTTCGAAAAGGCAAAGAGAATAATTTAAATGCGTGTTTAATGTATTTTTCCCCGACGACAGTGATTGATGTGTCCCTTTTGTTTTAAAATACACACGCGAATGATAAGTATTATGATGTATTCAGTCGAGAAGGGATCCGTTAGAGATGTTTTGCTTTTTGAACGAATCTAAATTAAAAAAGAATCGAATCTGTCCTGCGTGTGTTCACCGCGAAATAATCCTATATTTTGGTGCGAAGGAAGAGATCCAATTCAATAGATTCTGATCACTGTCATTTTTCAAAGTGCACGGTGTTCAGGTGTTCACGTTGCGTTGTGTGATAGCTTCGGTAATCCATTGATACTAACCGTGAGCCTTTATGCGAGAAATAAAAACGATTTCGTAGTCAGGCTTCAAAGTGTTATGTATGATGCGTGTGTGCGTGTGCGTGTGTCTGCGTGCGTGTGTGTGTGCGTGTGTGTGTGCGCGAGTGTGTGTATGTGCGTATGTGTGTGCGTGTGCGCGTGCGTGTGCGCGTGCGTGTGTGTGTGCGTGTGTGCGTGTGTGTGTGCGTGTGAGAGAGACAGAGAGAAAGAGAGTATGCTGTATTGTACACAAAATTAATAAAAAAATGTGAAACATTAAATATAAAAAAGTACGATTCGCAGTCTTATCGCTAGGAACGATCTCTTCCAGACAACCTTCAGGTAGCTAAGCATCATTAAGAAATAAAATTAAGCGCACAAATACATAATATATACACATAAATATACGTATTATTGTATTATTAATTGGCATATTAGGGACGGCATAATACAATTGAGTCGTCTATTATCAATGGTGGCAATCTGTGCATTTGGACAAAAAAATGTTATTGATATGTCAATACAGATTGATTTGAATATGATCGTCTCCTTCAAAGAATACGGTTCAAAACCTGCATTAAATAAAGGTTAATACTTAACCTGTTATTTATCTAAGATGTCGTTCAGAAGAGTTTTGTGACTGCCAATGGAATACAAAGTCAATAATTCGTTTTTCTGATTTACCAATAATTGTCCAAAAGTCACATTGCCGGCTTTGATAATAGTCGACTCTATTCCCGTATTCTAGTAACAGTTAATCATATGGCATATTTATGTTATGCAAATTCTAATGTGAATAATTTCTATATTTCAAAAAATATTTATTTTATGAAAATTTGTAAACGAAATGCGAAACGTAAAGAGGGAAATACGTTGGCAGCTAATAACAATGATAATAGACTCAAAAATCACTGTATCAGACATTTACACAATGCGCCTTTTGAAGCACTTCGATAATTCCATTACGAGGGAGAATTGTAAAAAGCTTGATAAATAATTAATTTCATGAGTGAAATTTCTAAGTTTTTTCACTTTTTTTTTATTGCTCTTATAGGCAGACGAGCATACGGCCCACCTGATGGTGAGTGGTTACCATCGCTCATGGAGAATGTATCAGCAAATTATGCTAATTCAAACTGAAGCATGTTTCTTTTGATTCGTAACAAAAATCGGGCGTAGAATTTCCGACCAACACGGTATTTAGTTGTTGGTGATGTACATTAACATCACACCCCTTTTTTTTCCTACTTAAGCTGATAGCTTTGAGAGGCTATATCAGCGGAACCTTAACTAGTAGGTGAGCTGACGGTGCTCAAACCTGATGACGTTGCTAACACGAATCCTAACAAGAGCCGTGCTTCGCCGGATCTATCCCGAAACTACCACCGGATCGGAAACGCGAACTACTGAGAAGATCTGGCGAGAAACTCAGTGGGCTGTCTCTGAGGGTTAATTTACTCGTCGAGCCCTTCGTCGCAAGCGACGGGTTCGACGAGAATGGTGACCGGTGCTTGAGGTACCTAAAAGCACCGTTAGTGGATCGGGAGGATCCGAAATGACGTGTCACACCCCTAACTTTTAGACCCGATATCAATTTCGCGGCCCATTCCATCTCGCTTCGATAGCTTACAAATTGACATGGACGTAATATAATGGACACAGCATACATAATAATAAAAGTATATCGAACAGGTTACACACGTTCTGTTTGTGTGTCACATACATCCGCTCATGTCATTTGCATTTTCCTCGTGTAGGAAGGAACATTAGCGTGTCCTTTCCCTTTGTACATTAGTACAGGGATACATTTGTTTGCATTAGGCACTCTGTTAGGGTCGGTTTCCACTAGCATAGTTTTTATTTTTATTTTTTATTGCTTACTAGCTGACCCGGCAGACTTCGTAGTGCCTCGATCGATAAGTAAAAGACCTAAGCTTTTGTATAAAATAAATTTAAAACAAACAAAAGGAATCCATGCGACGGGGGACACATCAAAGGAAAAATAAAATTGTTATTTTTATTTAATTTCGAGCATTTTCATATTTATCTACCTTTCAGACCTTCTCTGGACTTCCACAAATAATTCAAAACCAAAATTAGCCAAATCGGTCCAGCCGTCCTCGAGTTTTAGCGAGACTAACGAACAGCAATTCATTTTTGTATATATAAGTATAGATATGGGTGAACGAGCTCACAGCCCACCTGGTGTTAAGTGGTTACTGGAGCCCATAGACATCTATAACGTAAATGCGCCACCCACCTTCAGATATAAGTTCTAAAGTCTCAGTATAGTTACAACGGCTGCCCCACCCTTCAAACCGAAACGCATTACTGCTTCACGGTAGAAATAAAGGGGGTGGTGAGTGGTAGTTTGAATTTCTACTTGAAGAGGATCGAAAACTATATTCAAATGCCGACCCATAGACACAGCCCACTGAGTTTCTCGCCGGATCTTCTGAGCGGGTCGCGATTCCGATCCGGTAGTAGATTCTACGAAGCACTGCCTTTGCTAGGGCTAGTGTTGGCAAATTCTCTCAGGTTGAGCCCGTGAGCTCACCTACCCGTCCAGGCGTATCTGGAATAGCCTCTTAGGCTACCAGCGAATAGGTAGGGAACAAAAGTAATTTGCCGTTGATTTGAAGCATACATGCTTTCATTACTGAGCTTCTATGACGCTCCTTTCATATGCCTCTGATTACAAGCATTCGTTTAAACCAATCGTTAACTTTACTGGTGGCACCTCTTGTGAGTCCGCACGGGTAGGTACCACCACCCCGCCTATTTCTGTCGTAAAGCAGTACTGCGTTTCGGTTTGAAGGGTGCGGCAGCCGTTGTAACTATACTTGAGACCTTAGAACTTATATCTCAAGGTGGGTGGCGCATTTACGTTGTAGATGTCTATGGGCTCCAGTAACCACTTAACACCAGGTGGGCTGTGGGCGCGTCCACCCATCTAAGCACTAAAAAAAAGATATATTCTTGGTCATGTGAGTACTACAATAAATAAAAATATTTTTACGGTTTAATCACGCGAGTTTTTTTTTTTACGATGACACATTATGTCCGACGATTCAAATACTTTACCGTTTTCGTGGATGACAAAAGACTAAGGTGTAATTAGAAACGTCAAAGAAATAAAATATAGATTTATATTTTGTGTGTACTCAGCCTAATTATCGGTTAGCTGTCACTTAGCTAGTTAGATTTCCTTTTATACCTATTGTTCTAAGAATATTTTTTGTATTTTCTGAGTGATAGATAAAACACGGGGCTTTCCGTAGTTTTATTGTTTTAAAAAGTAAAAAAAAGCCTTTTCTTATTACTAGTTACATTTATAGCTTAGTTTACGTTCATGTAGTTGCCGTAACGTAAGCTGCAGCACTTCTCCTTATTTTAATATTATTATTTTTACTCATTTTAATCTCATCTTTATCAGTTAGTCCTAAGGTGTATTTGTCAGAGTGCGGAGTATAGTGGCTTTACTACTCTCTCAAGTTGAATTTGTGATCTATGGAACAAGCTTTATTCTTATTAGTAGTTGCATTTGGGAGCGGGCTCCCGCTACACTTGGTGTTAAGTGGTTACTGAAGCGCATTATTTACATACTCCACAGTTCTTAAACTGAAGATTATGATGTTTCAAGATAATATTACTGGTTGTTAGTACTGTAGTGTAGGTAATACGCAATGTTGCATATTGCAATATGACGTGTCTGTATGTGCGATGTTGGGCGACGCTCCTGCGAGGGCAGTCGTTCGCTTACCGCCAGCTAAGCAAGGTGTGCAATAAATGCCTAATATGTCATCAGTATTTTATTGAAGAACCCAACCAAAGGTTACTAAAGTACCAATACTAACAATCGTAGGTAGGGTGGCAATAAATCAATACTGCAATTGCATTCGTATTTGCAAAAGTAAAATTTGGTGTGAATGTTCATTAAAATAAAATGCAATTCATAGAACAAAAAATGGATGAAGTATCTTCTTCTTCTTCTTCAGCCCACAGACATCCACTGCTGGACATAAGCCTCCCCCAAGCCCCGCCACAAAGACCGGTCCTGCTCTGCCAGCATCCAGCGGATCCTTGCGAACCTCAATAGATCGTCGGTCCTTCTTGTAGGAGGCCTACCCACGCTACGTCTTCCGGTATGCGGTCGCCACTCAAGAACTTTCTGGCCTCAACGGTCATCCGTTCTACGAGCCATGTGTCCTGCCCACTGCCACTTCAATGTCGAAATCTTTTAGGGCTATGTCGGTTACCATGGTTTTCCTGCGAATATAGTATATGGAATACTAAATGAAGACGACTGGTTCGCAAATTGCCCTAACACTAGTCCATCGGTTTCCGCAAATCATATACATAATTTAGACAACATTAAAATTTTAATATACGGTGTATTATTTTTGATGTATGCATTATTTGTAGGCAGCGGAGGGCTGGTCGTTGTGGCGAGACTTGGTAGAAGCTTATATCCAGCATTAGACATCTGTGGGCTATAAGAAAGAAAGATAAAACACTTAAAAGTTTTCGTTGATTCGTACTAAATACATCTTAGGCCTAGCGAATGAGACGGTAAAAGCAGTTTTAATTATCAGTTCTTAGATATGATCATTATCGGACTATGAGTTTCGGTGTTAAGTAAGAAAATATGCAACAAACTATTAAGGAAGGATCATGCGGTGAAAGAAACAGCTTGAAGAGAACAGAATCGATTGAATGGCCAAAAAAAGAAAACCAATCGAAATCGACGTGACCTGAAGGATAAGACGTCTGGTCTACTCCTATCGAGCAATGCGTCTATGTTCAAATACCGCAGACTAGTCCCATTTTTTAATTCAACATGAATTACTTCTACAATGAAGGAATAGCATCGTGGACAAAAATCGAACTTGCAAAAATATAATTTGCAAAATTACCTTGCGAGCTCGCACGGGTAGCTACCGCCAAACTATCTATTTCTGCCGCGAAGCTGTTGTGCGTTTCAGTTTGAAGGGTGGGACAGTTGTCTACAGCAACATACAATGGACACTCAAAACGTGAAGAGTGGGGCAGCCGTTGTAACTATACTGAGACCTTAGAACTCATATCTCAAGGCGGTTGGCGGCATTTACGTTGTAAATGTCTTTGGGCTCCGTTAACCACTTAACAACAGGAGGGCCGTGAGCTCGTCCATAATAAAAATAAAACTCATGTCTCTTGAGACACCTTGGTGCTTGTCAGTATTTGGGGTGCGATGTCTATAATCACCCTAATATACGCATAGCCCTTTTCATCATTCCTATGTTTTAAAAATTTCTTCTATTCGGCATACAAATCTGTGGTCATACTGGAAAAAATACATTTCATAATATCACAATTCGGATCGAGTTGACGATGCTATGATAATTAAATAAATAAACGTGTGGCACTCGGGAGCTGCCGCGGTAAAGCTATTGCATAGCATTTTTTATCAACTTATGCAATTATAATTAGACAATGATAATTTAATATTAAAACAATAATATAAGAAGACCACGCTATATTAAACATTAATAAAAGCAAAACCTTAACTGTCCCCTTCACACTCATAAGCTAGACCGCGCGAGAGAGAGATGGGCAGACTTTTCATGATGCGCATGCAGTGTGACGTCACGCCACGCGCTTACTCACAAACACTACACAAGCGCAACATGTGAATGTGTTGAACGCGAGCTACATGGTAGGCGGAGTGAGGGATGTAAGATTTTTTTCGTTACGTAATTTCATGATTCGGTCACCGCGCTCAAGGCCCGCGATAAAAGCTATGCAATAGCTTAAAAATTTTGAAGGCGAAAACTTTCATCCTGTAACTGAATTTTCGGAGAACCTTGTTCAAACCGATTATATACTTTTGCTTAATAAAAATTCGGGTTTACAACGAAACGTAAAATATTCACAACGGTATCATTCGTTCGAATCGGATTTAGTTTTTGTCGCATCGAATACGGGATTAAGACTCTTTTTTTTCGGAAATTTTTACGTGACTAACAGTAATCGGATTAAAAACGTCCGCTTTCAAATGTATTTTTGACTGTGAAGTGATAATATAGGCGTAGATCTAAAATTTTTATTGAAAAGAGACATTTTATTTGCTTAAAAAAACTATAGGAACGCGTGATGCGCAGTTTGATAGCAGCTGAACAAGAGAACCCAGAACATAAGATATTTGACAGATGCCTGAATCTCGCTAAAGGATATTTTCAAGATAAGCTTGCGTATACACAAGTTCTGTACAACAACATTAGGACCGTCGGTCTACCGAGCCATATCATCCATTCGGTTAGTCGTTACTGCATTATTCCCACAATGTAAATTCACTTGACAGGTGACATAACTTAGCCGATGACAGATGGTATCGTTAATTTGGTCTATCAAAAAGACTCACGAAGCATAGTTTTTGGATACCAGAAACATTAGATCTCATAAAAAAGTGAACACCTCCAATACCCCGGATATGAGGTCAAAATCTATATTTATTTATACAAAATGGCTTTATGACTGCTTCACGGCCAAATTTAGCAGAATTGTGATATCTACTTGTCACAATATTAATACTATCACCAAGCAATTTCGTTTTTGTATGAAAGACAAAATCATTAAACTTTTGCATTTATTAGAGTAATATCATTCAAGTTAATTAAAAACATAATTATAACTGTTTAGCATTTATCATCAACTGTTGGCAATAATATCAGTGCTTAAGAATGAAATATGATACAAAAAAACACTAATAATGTTCGCGATCCAGCTAATTCAAGGTCTCTTTAATAATTCAGTTAAAGTTTATAAAAGCTGTCAATACAATCTGCACTATACCTTTGCGGTAGAAATAAACAAGATGAGGTTTCCAATCCCTAATGGCCCTTAACTTACGCCACTACCAGTATCTGGATAGTACTTGTAATATTCATCTAGACCGTATGAGATTTTGACCGTGGCCATAATAAGAACGTTGGAATCAAAATAAATGGAAGAAAAACGGCACTAAATTTAGCAAAGGACCAATTCTCGGGGCATTAGCTATGTAGCTTCAGACCTTTTCGTCCTTTATGGCACTCATTTCATAAAAGGGAAAGTGACAATTTATGGAAATATTTCAAGGGTAATTTAATGAAGTTTGAGAGCCTTGTTTAGCGGTATTTTTAAAATATATTAAAAAAATGTTTTAATTTTCTGACTGTACTCTTTTTAAGTGTGTTCAGTCATCTAGAACAAAGTATACCTACACTACTGGAGGTTTGTTTGTTTATTTTGGTGCTTGCTTGTTCTTATTTCACGTCGAAATTAAGCATTAGGTTGATATTATTTTTTAAAAACTAATAGTTTTAGGTCAGGACAGTGGCACAGGCACATCTTTTATCCCAAAACAAAATCTTATTCCCAAGCGAAACTGTTCGGGCAAGTTCCAATGTTCTCGCAGGCGAATCCGCGGATGACAGTTAGTTTTATGTTTAAATCAGAACTAAAACAAGGTTCCGATCGGTGGTTTTTTATCCTAAATTTTATTTTCATTCTCCTGCCCTTCTCCCAGTTATCTGGGGTCGGCGCAACATGTTTTCTCCTTCCATACTCCTCTATCATATACCATTTCTTCACTCACCTCCCTCTTACATAATATATAGTCTTTCACACAATCCAATCATTGTTTCTTAGGTCTACCTCTTCCTCTAAGGCCTTCCACATTCATAGTTAAAACTCTCTTAATAACCTCATTGTGTGCAATGTACTATGATTTACTATATGTTATTTTATTATACCAGACAAATGGATGATCTTACAGATCACTATTGCTGCTCTTCACCTTATTGTTAATGATGATCATGATCACGAACAGAGCTTGGCGTTTTGGAAAAAATAAAATGTAATAGCTACTTTATCTAGGTACTATGTTTTTTTAACTAACCATGTTGAATTTGAACATGTGTTCGGCACAGAGTGCTCTAATTTGCACTTGAAGAGATCCTCAAGGGAGAAGCTTAAGGTATTTAAGGCTCGGACTCAAGCATCCGGGTACATCTTAAATTAATGTAGGCACGTGCGTAAAATGTTGACGCAGTTTTTTAGGGGTTTTTGAGAGTTTTTGCAATCGGACAATGTGGGTACTAAGGCTAAATATTCTATAGGCTTGCCAGGACAGCGGCCGTATACAGTAAGGGGTATTTCATTTAGGGTTGTCTGCGATTCAAATAATATTTTTAATTCCCGTTAATCTAGCGGGAAAGAAATAATCTTGGATATCATCGGCTAATCAATATCCGTGTGTTAATATTGGAGTTTAGAAACGTCAAAGTGTGAACGATGACATCCATTCCGAGACGAAATGTCAATGGTATTGGATAACGATTAGCCAAACTTTCAAACCAGAACACACTAAATTTTCGCAGCAGAAATAGACAAAATGGTAGTACCTATTAATTTTTATCATCTCAAACTTACTGCTGGAGCAGGGCTTCTTCCGTATCTTCTGTTTTGGAACTGACTCCCCACCACATTGTTCTGTGAACCCTTCTTCTTCAAACGAGATCAGAAAGAAGTTCTCAATGTATGACAGCAATTTGTGTGTTGTTGCCCCTAGTATAATGAATTGAAAGAAAAAATATGGCTCGAATATCGATACCTTCGTTCGAATGGGTACATACATTCTACATTAAATTTTACAATCCGTAATCTAATGTTATTGGGCAATGTTTATGTTACCCGTTAAAAAATATGGCACTTTATCGGTCTGACCCTTACCCGGAGGGATGTTTGTCGAGCTTGGCGTAAATGAAACAAGGCTATCGAAACTATGAACATTGATAGGCTTTTGTTTTTTTTGGTTCGTCGTATAATTAATATTTTGCATGAGAACCGACCATTTCCGACTGCGAAAAAGATCTGACTTGATGGTGCAGTGGTTAGCGCTCCTAACTATTCTACCGAGGGTCCCGTAAAACATTTCTGTGATGCACATGTTTGTTTGGGTTTAAAATCTATATATGTTTTTTTTATTGCCCTTGTAGGTAGACCAGCATACGGCCCACCTGATGGTGAATAGTTACCGTTGCACATGGACATCAGCAATGCCAGGGGCATCAAACCGCTGTCTATCGTATACTCTCCACAAGTCTCGCATGAAGAAGGACATGTCATTCTTCTCAGTCGTATGCACTCTTGGCAGAGTGGTCGTGGTCATCACTTTGGTTGGTGGTGCGCTTCACCAGACGTCGCCATTCCTCGCGTACCGCGGCCCTTCTTGTGCACTCGCTAACGGGACCGTTTAGAGCTGCCTTTATTTGGTCGGTCCATCGTAACGGTGATCTGCCGCGCGGTCTTGTACCCTCTATCATGCCCTGCACCACAAGGCGCTCAACTGAGTCGTCACCCCGCCGCGACACATGCCCGAAGAAAGTGAGAATGCGACCCTGAACGATGGAGGATAGTCGCTGCTTGATGCCGAGTTCCTGTAGAATTGACTGATTCGTTCTGAACTCTGTCCACGGTATTTGCAGCATTCTTCTCCAGCACCACATTTCGAGAGCATCTATCCTCTTTTTCTCACTTTCTCTCAATGTCCAGGTCTCAGCAGCATAAAGAAAAATGGGGAAGACCAGTGCTCTTACAAGTCTGATTTTAGTGGCTTTAGTGATATTTCGATTCCCCCATATTTTCTTCAGCCTGTCCATGGCTGACCTCGAAACAGCCATACGCCGCTTAATTTCATCAACGCACCCGCCCGTGTTCGATATCAATGCACCTAAGTAAATGTATGACTGTACGACATCGCAGTTCGCAATTTTTGTGACCTTTGGCGAGTTATTATTAGCACGGTCGACAATCATGACACTTGTTTTGTTGCGGTTAATTTTAAGTCCGAAATCAAGACTGACGCGTTCCACTCTACCGAGTAGCTCTTCCATCTGGCTAACACCTGACGCGACTAAAGTGATGTCGTCTGCATAACGAAGATTTGAAATCTTCCGACCTCCGATAGTTATTCCATCCGACCAGTTTTCGAGGGCGATTCTCATTATAAGCTCCGTATATATATTGAACAGGAGCGGTGATATAATACACCCTTGGCGAACTCCTGCGCTAGGGTGGAAGTGACGCGATAGAATGTCATCTATTCTAACTGAAGCTGTTCCTTCCTCATAGAGTCGCCTCAGCAGATGGACCAAGTGTTTGGGGGTACCCATGGCCAAAAGAGTTTCCCAAAGTTTTGGCCATTTGACAGAATCAAACGCCTTAGAGAAATCCACAAAGCATAAGTACGTAGGCTTGTTGAATTCCCGGGATTTTTCGATGATCTGTCGAACGGTTAATATTTGTTCTCGTGTACCTTTACCCTTCACAAAGCCGGCCTGTTCAGGAGCAATTTCTTTAGAGAGGTACGATTTAAGGCGCTCGTTAACGATACGCAGCAATATCTTGCATGCGTGTGGAATCAACGCTATGAGACGGTAATTACTGCAGCTTTTTGTCGAGCCTTTTTTATGCAGTGGCACGAAAACAGTATGAACCCAGTCTTGGGGCCAAGTTCCAGACTGCCATATTTTATTACACAGGACATGTCATAGTGCTCGGCAAACACCGTATAGGGAAGCTCATTCCAAAGCCGGATCGTAGCCCACTGAGTTTCTCGCCGGATCTTCTCAGTGGGTCGGGTTTCCGATCCGGTGGTAGATTCTGCGAAGCACTGCTCTTGCTAGGGTCAGTGTTAGCAACACTCCGGCTTGAGCCCCGTGAGCTCACCTACACACGTTAGGGTGAAGCTGAAATAGCCTCTCAAGGCTATCAGGATAGGTAGGGAAAGCCGTGGTTCTAGGTAGTATGGATGAACTCTACCCCGGTGGCGGGCCGTGCGATGATAAAAACGAGATAAGGAAATCATCTCAAACAATTCTTCACAGCACTCGTCATGGACCATATGTATTTAAAAGTATATTAGTATGTTTGTCAGTCTTTAGTACCGCAGAGAATCCTAATTTAGGCTGTGCTTAGGCTGTGCGTAATTTCTTCTCGGTTATTTAATTTTTATTATCATTAATATGAATAGCATTTTCGCATTTGAAATACACCAAAGGCGCTGCTGCTCATTCTCCGGTGAAATCGGAGTCGCTTTGTATAATGCCCATGGGAAGAGATGGGGTGATGCTATTCTAGGCTGACACCGCGCTCGACCTGATTGCTTAAATGTGTGGACGAGCTCACAGCCCACCTGGTGTTAAGTGGTTACTGGAGCCCATAGACATCTACAACGTTAATGCGCCACACACCTTGAGATATAGTTCTAAGGTCCCAGTATAGTCACAACGGCTGCCCCACCCTTCAAACCGAAACGCATTACTGCTTCACGGCAGAAATAGGCGGGGCGGTAGTACCTACCCGTGCGGACTCACAAGAGGTCCTACCACCAGTAACTACGCAAATTATAATTTGCGGGTTTGATTTTTATTGCACGATGTTATTCCTTCACCGTGGAAGTCAATCGTGAACATTTGTTGAGTACATATTTCATTAGAAAAATTGGTACCCGCCAGCGAGATTCGAACACCCGTGCATCGCTCGATACGAATGTACCGGACGTCTTATCCTTTAGGCCACGACGACTCACTTTCGGATATTCTTGTCTTATATTATAAGTTAACGATCAATACTAACAAAATGTACAGCTTTATTGAAATAAAGATTTAAAAAAAAGTATGATGTCATATATGGCTAATAATTCTAAACTATAATAAAATATTTGATGAACTGAGAAGTGTGGATAAAAATTGTATCCCAATTCTCTCATTAAAAAAGTTAAAAACTTTTAAAAGGTTCACTCGTTTAGAATATTCCACAATAATATCCAGTGTAAACCCAAAACTTCCAGATGAAAACGTTTTCGACAGCGAACAATCGTGACAAAACCAGCTCTGCGTAATTGAAGGAATTACGAAACAAAACGCCATTCCTTGAAGTAACGTCGAAGTTAAAATTATAATTAGTTCGCGCCATTAGCATAGATTAAGAGTGTTACTCGTTTGTCTGGATATTAAGGTACTTTCAGACATAATGTGAAACGCTGCGGTATCTTAATCTTTTTTTTTAGTGCCGTATAGGCAGATGACCATACGGCCCACCTGATGGTGAGTGGTACCGTCGCCCATGGACGTCAGTAATGCCAGGGGCAGAGCCAAGCCGCTACCTACCGTTTAATACTCTCCACAAGCTTCTTTCGAAGAAGGACATGTCATAGCGCTCGGGAAACACCGTAGAGGGGAACTCGTTCCAAAGCCGGATGGTAAGTGGCAAAAAAGATTTCTGGAAACGCACTGTGGATGAACTTTAAAATCTTCATTTAGACCCTAAATTTTAGAGTAAAAATCAGCAGTTACCCGAGCTTTGTCAAAGCCGTAGCAGCCTAGAATCCTCTAGAAGTTGGCAGCGGCCGGGCTGTGTCCCTGGAACTGATGATATATGTGAGTGACGGTAACCAGTTAACATCAGGTGTGCGTTATACTCGTCTGCCTATAGCAGTAGTAAAAACTATAGCCGTCGTAAAACCAAGGCAACGCGAAATGAATATTTTGAATCTAGTGATTTAATTATAAATAACAGCTAATCTATATCTATATATATAAAAATGAATTGGAAGTCCAGAGAAGGTTTAAAAGGTAGATAAATATGAAAATGCTCGGAATTAAATAAAAATAACAATCTTACCGTCGTACGAATTCCTTTTGTTGGTTTTAAGTTTATTTTATACAAAAGTTTAGGCATTTTATTTATCGATTGAGGCACTACGAAGTCTGCCGGGTCAGCTAGTCAATAATAAATATAATTCTTCTTCTTCTCTGTCTCCACCTTATCCTACTAGGTGGGGTCAGCACAACGAATTTTTCTATTCCATTCTCCTATATCAGCCGTCACTTCAACAATCACTCCTCTTTCTCTCATATCGTCATTCACATACTCCATCCGTGTATTCTTCGGTCGACCTCTTCCCCCTCTACCTTGCACTACAATTTCCATTCATCTCCTAGTCACGTGCATCTCCTCTCTACGCATCACATGTCCGTACCACGCTAACCGTCCGCTCTTTAATTTATCAATCATTGGAGCTACTTTCACACTTTCTCTGATATCCTCATTCCTTATCTTGTCCAATAATAAATACCAGCGTTTAAAATACAGTTAGCCCTCATATAACACGGTATTTTATTACAACACGGTTTCACTATAACACGAAAATAAAAATTCCCCAAAACCCCCTTATGACACGGCACTTGTACAACACGATAACGAGATTTTTGTTTAAATTTATTTAGAAAATTATAATAAGCACTATGAACACACAATTTACGGGAATAGCCGAAATTTTACTGCTTATTTCTTATGTATAATAGGTAAAACAATACGAAAGGGCATAGCTGAGAGGTTTCATTCTGAAAAATTACTCTGCTTTTTGTACTGGTTTCTAGTGTCAGATAACGCGGTTTCCCACAACAAGGGACTTTGTAGGAACGTATCTATCTACCTGTACAAAATCGCAGCGACACGCGCGCCGTATAAACTGCCTTTAGTCCATTACTCAGACAGTGTCTCCGCCGCATTCCCGGTCCTTTAATTTGGGATTTTCCACGCGAGTTCCCTCAGCTTTTTAGATTAAAACATAACGTAAATTCACGTAACTTACGAGCAAGAATGGTGATGCCTGCACGGCCATTATTTCAAGGTTACAGCTCTGTGTACGTAGAGTTACGAAATCTTTTGGGATTTGATGATATTTTGGAACGAAGTTCCTTATGCCAATTGTACTTTTTTGTTTTTTTTTTAATGTATCGCACTGTTTATTTGTTTTTTGGTGTACAATAAAGAATACTCTCTCTCTCTCTTATGGGACGATGCGGACGGGTACCCTAACCGGGAAAAAACGTCCGTAACGTAAGATTTTTATTAGTAATGCACACAGTGTACGACTTAACTTTGTAATAACGTACAAAAAATAACATATTTTTAAGCTATTGCATAGATTTTATCGCGGGCCTTGAACGCGGCTTGAGAGCGGAATCGTGAAATTCCGTAACGAAAAAAAACCTTCCACCCCTTACTACGCCTACTATGTAGCTCGCGTTCAACACATTCACACGTTGCGCTTGTGTAGTATTTAAAGTAAGAAGTCTAAACACCGATTTCTGTACTATCAAAATATGTGATATAATTTCGTGGGTAACACAACGATAGCGCGATTCAGCTTTTGCGTCAAGCGCCATCTATCGTCGACAAACGGAATTGTAAAATAGAAAATTATATCATATTACAATGCGTTGGGCGTGCCATTTTCTGTCGCTTAGTCGAAGAATTTTATTACTACTCCTACTACTCATTAAGTGATTGGAGTGACATTAAAAATAAACTAGCTAAACCTTTGATTCTGGGCGAATGAGAGTTAGAACTAGCATCCAAAGACGTGTCTCTATCCCATGTAGCGCCCTCTAGTGAGTGCGCGGTCAAAATTTAATACTCACAATGTAGCAGATTCATTGAAAGTTAGCCCACTGAGTTTCTCGCCGGATCTTATTTTATTGTTGTTTTAATATTAAATTATTATTGTCGATTTATAATTGCATAAGTTGATAAAAAATGCTATGCAATAGCTTTACCGCGGCAGTCTCCGAGTGCCACACGTCTTCTTTTTTTTATCATTCATTGGCCACTATCTCAGAGCGTTCATTTGCGCAATACACTAACTCTTATGCAAACAACCGTGAGTGAAGTGTACCACAATAAGTTCGCACGTTACCGAATGACCGTGAGCTGCTGCGAAACCTCCAGTTCTATTTTCTTTATACCTCGAATAGAACTTAAAATTAATATTTTTATAATAAGAAACTTCATTCCTATCCGGTGTCCCACGACACCATATCTTTTTTTTTTTTTGGAGAACTTATATTTGAAGCACAAAAACCCTCAATGTGGGTAGCGATGCAATATTAAATTTGAGATAAATTATTGTAGAGATCGCAACAACGGCTCCATTGCCTCGGCGTTAAATGATCTTCATCAATACTGACACACATCTTGGGACGTTAGACCGAAACTGTTATATTCTAGCCTTTGAACTGGAATGATTAATCTTTGGCAGAAACAGGCAGAATTATTTCGGTCTAGATTCAATGAACGCGATCTTGAAGCTTATAGTACTGGATATTTGAAATGGGTAAGTATAAAGCAAACTGTCATCTTTATTATATTGGAATTTAGTGAAAGCCTTTGGTAGACATGTGCTAGGCACGCATTAACTCGAATTGGTAATAAGCCGTTAATTGCGAAGTCGATCTCCGGAGCGCTTAAAATAATATCTACCTTTTTAACGACCAATTTGGAATATATTAAATAAAGATTAAATATAATTAGCCTAGTTTAAAAAATATATCGACGCTCGAAAGGCAAACGTAACTAAGCGACAATGCGTAAACTTTACAGTAGACTAATTTAAAGTTGAAATACCTGAAAACAAAATTTATTTTAACGAATCTAGCTGTAGTAGAATCTAGCTAGTAGCTGTAGGATTGAAATGATTTTAATAGACCTAGAAATATATTTTTTTTGCGCATCGAATATGGTTATTGCCTATCATTTATGTACAAAGCAGTTATTGTCGTTTAGTCACGTTTGCCTTTCAAGCGTCGATATGTACAATAAGAAAACAGGCTTTTTTTGTTTCAAGTCAATTAAAGTTTCACAGCACCATATACTGTAAGTAACGCTTTGGGTAATTTAATTTCAAAAATGTAATCTTAATTTATTTTTTATTTTTATTGCCTAGATTTGTGGACGAGCTCACGGTCCACCTGGTGTTAAGTGGTTACTGGAACCCATAGACATCTACAACGTAAATGCGCCACACACCTTGAGATATAAGTTCTAAGGTCTCAGTATAGTTACAACGGCTGCCCCACCCTTCACACCGAAACGCATTACTGCTTCACGGCAGAAATAGGCGGGGCGGTGGTACCTACCCGTGCGGACTCATAAGAGGTCCTACCACCAGTAATTACGCAAATTATAATTTTGCGGGTTTGATTTTTATTACACGATGTTATTCCTTCACTGTGATATATATAAAATCAAATATATATATATCAATAGAAATATCAAAAGAAGTTCGTAAGTCAATGTGGAAAGCGACCCAAATTCAGCCGTAATAATTCGGTGCGAAGCCCAACGTAAGTGACAACGTTCTAAAGATAAAAGAATTATTCTTTCGGCACAATATTATTTGATTCCGTATATCGAATATCTGAGGGCATTTTAGGCCTGCGTTTTTACGACAAATCATGTTAGATGCCACTTTCTGTCTTACCGTTTGGGTGTTGAGTGAAATCATTGAACGTTCTACGTATATTTATATAAAAGAAATTTCTGTTACCATTCAGAAGTATCGAACTATAAAATTTGGACATGCTTATCTAAATTTATTCCTGTAGGTAAGATCGCCGGGTCGCTATCCAGTGGTAAATTCACTACTCTTGTTAGAGCAGAAATTAAAATTCTCCTTCAGGCAGAACACCATGAGTTCGCCCATTAGTCAAGGTGAAGCCGCAATAGGTATTCGAGGCTACTAACAGATAGGTAGGCAAAAAAATATCCCAGTGAGTTTCACGCCGGTTCTCCTCAATGGGTCGCGATTCCAATCCAGTGGTAGATTCGGCGAAGCAATGCTCTTGCTAGGGCTATTGCTAGCAAATTCTCTTAGGTTAAGCCCGCGAACTCACCTACACGTCCGGGCATAGCTGGCGATAGCCCTTTAGGCTACTAGCGATCAGGCAGGGATTTTTTTTATCAAAAAATACCCGAGGCGTAGAAATTAGTTTTAAAATTTGTTAATTTTTAAATCCTACACATAGCGGATATTACAGAGGTGAATTAACATTATATATGCTTTCACAATCATGTGTATTGTATATAGGTACGCATATAAGTGCTCTGGGAAAACTGTCGATACCGTTAGTGCGTATTGACGGGGGCGAAACACCCAAAAAGAAACTAGAAAAAAGTAAGTAGATTCGTTCGCTTCTAACATCCCACCTGCTCTTCAATCTATCTGAGATCATAGTCATTGCAACGGCGATGAAAAATCGAAAACAGCTAAAACTGTGAACTCGTCAAATAATAGTGTTTATAATCTATATATTAATACCTGAAGCAAAAACTTTATATCCCTTTTTACGAAAATTGCGCGGACGGAAGAGTATGATATTTTCCACACTTCTAGAGAATATAGAGAAGAAGTGCACAATGCTTATATTTTTTTAAAATAATGCATAAAAGATACATTAAATCAATAAAGAAAACATTACACACACTACATACCATGTATTTGACGCACACACGTATGCATACTATTAATTGTCAAACTTTTGTTCTTGACGTCAGTGGTCATATTGAGAATACATTAAATATTGTTTGTCTTTATTATAATTTTTTTATAGTGTAAGCCTTGGCGAAATTTGTGATTATAGAAGTATAAAATACAATCATAATAGTGTACAAACCTATCATACAATTTTAATTAATTATAGTCGAACTACTGTGGGACCTCTAGTATACATAGATTTACTAAAATAAATGAATATATATTATGTTCTTTATTCTTTATTGTACACACAGTTAATATTACAATAATTGCGTAAGATATAAAAAATGGCGAGCTTAACTCAACAATTGAGTTTTCTACCAGCTAACCGTTCTTAACGAAGGAAAGCTTTAAATGAGTGGGTAGAAGAATACAATCTAAACAATTTACAATTTACAATCTAGACAAGAACTTAATAAAAATAAAAATAAAACACTAATACATAATATATTAGACTACATATATATACATACACACATAAATAACGTAAACATATACATACACGTACTTATATAATGAAATACATAAAATAAATATATATAAGTAATACTAAATTGATAGATAGTGCTTCTTTAATGCCTTCCTGAATACCTCAAGTGAGGGACTTGCACGGATTGAGTGTGGAACTGAGTTCCACAGACGCACAGAGTGCACAGTGAACGAACCGCCGTAGCGGCTGGAGGAGTTAGGGGGAAAATTAAGGAGAAGGGATCTACTTGTACGACAGGGTACACCTCGGGGCATCTGGTACTCGAAGCGCTCACGGAGGTACTGGGGAACAGCTGGGTTATTGAGGATGTTGAACAGCATACATAAAATATGTACATCACGGCGAAGTCGGATAGGTAACCAATTAAGTTGTGATCTATACTGCGAGACATGATCATATTTGCGTAAACCAAAAATAAAGCGTATGCATAAATTTTGTAACCTTTCCAGTTTGTCCCATAGCCCCTCCGCGGCGTCCAGGAAACAGACATCTGCATAGTCAAGGAGAGGAAGCATAAGGGATTGGGCCAGGGTGACTTTAGCTTCAAAGGGCAAGAAACGCTGAAGACGCTTGAGAGACTGAAACGTGCAATGCACTTTCCTGCTAACTAAATTTATCTGACTGGACCAAGAGAGATGACAATCAAGAACGATACCTAGGTTTTTTGCTGTTTTAGAATAAGCGATTGGAATTCCATCTAGCGTCACAGGGGGCAAATTAATGTGGTCAATCGTGTTGTACCTATAGGAACTGCCAATTACTATGACCTGTGATTTTGATGGATTCACAAGAAGTCCAAAAGATTTAGCCCAAGCACTAATTCTACCAAGATCTCCATTGATTTCAGCAATAGCTAAAGCAACGTCATCAGCTTTAAACTGTCTATAAATCTGCAAATCGTCAGCGTAGAGATGGTAGTGAGAAGTCAGCACCTGAGTAATTTCATTAATGAAAATAGAGAAAAGAAGAGGAGATAGTACGCCACCTTGAGGTACACCCGCAGTTAAATCACACCATTTTGAAGTAGCATCATCAGAACGGACACACTGCGAGCGTCCCCGGAGATAAGATTCAAACCAGGTTAGAGCAAGTGGAGATACATTAAGAGATCCAAGGATACTTAGAAGGATGTCAAAGTCTACTGAGTTAAAAGCACTGCTGAAGTCCAATAAGGTCAACACGGTTAGCTGCCCCACATCAATCGCGTGGCGAATGTCGTCAGTGACCTTGAGCAATGCAGTGACCGTGCTGTGGCCTTGGCGGAAACCAGACTGAAAAGAGTTGAGGAGATTGTTTTTATTAAGGTAGACAGTGAGCTGTCTTTGGACTAAACCCTCCAAGACTTTAGAGAGAATGGGAAGTATTGAGATTGGACGAAACTGAGAAAAAGAGGAAGGATTAGGGACCTTAGGAAGTGGGAGAACATGAGCCTTTCTCCAGCTACTTGGAAATGAGCCTTTTGAGAGAGAGAAGTTAAGAATATATGTAATGATAGGGACAAGCTCATCCACAAGCAGAAGGATCATCTGAAGGTGAATCCCATCCTCACCCACAGCCCTAGTGGAAATAGAAAGGATGGATCTCTTAACGTCACACTCTGTAACCGGAGTGAAAGTAAAAGGAGTGCACATGGGTAAAGGCCTTTTGGAAAGTTGTAATAGTGTAGATGACTTTGTACTGTCATTAAGAATAATGGGAGCTTGAGAGAAATGCTTATTTAAAACGTCGAGGTTAATAGTAAAGGAAGTTTCGTTTAACTGTTTGCCAATGCCTAGTGAATTAAGGAATTTCCAGATTTGGCATGTGTTCAGACCCTCTAGGGAGCTATGAATATGGCGTCTTTTAGCATCTCTACACATCCGATTGCAACGATTACGAAGTTTCTTGTAAGTTGTAAGATTGTCTTCCGTTGGGAGCTTTCTGTATCTGCGTTTAGCCTTTTCTCTCCTGGCCATCATCTGCCTAATTGAGTCGGATAACCAAGGTGAGGGTAACTGTTTAACTCTGACACGTCTGATGGGAGCATGATTATCATAAAGAAGCGAGATATTTTTATTGAAAGAAAAAACCATGTCATCGATCGTGTCAGAGCCGAAAACAGTCGACCAGTCAACATTCCTCGCGTCAGCCCGCAATCGCTCCACGCCTATACCCTTGAAGCTACGAAGGAAAAGGTATTTGGGTTTTGGTTTAGGAGGACGAATCTTGTAGGAGAGATAAATTAAATCATGATAAGAAAAAGGAGCCGATAGTTGTCCGTGTGTAGCAACCATGTTGGATTCAGAAACAATAATTAAATCCAGAAGGGAGTGGTCTTGATATTGAGGTGCACAGTGTGTAGCTGCAAGAGGGAGGATATTTAAGTTGAGAGAAGTAACTACCGCACGAAGTTTCTCAGCACGGCTGTCAGATTTCAGAAGGCAGGTGTTAAAATCACCAAGAATTATTGTATGATCATAAAGGGGGGAAAGAGATTCAAGTTTAGATTCGAAAGAGGAGAAATAGTCAACATGAGAAGAGGGGCTATAAAGAACGCCTAGAAGAAGCTTAGTATGGTGAAAGGAGATTTCAATAAATAGGTTTTAGGCGGACTGCGTATATTCACCTGGGGACGCATCAATAACTTTAGAAGGAATATCAGAACGAAGATAAATCGCTACGCCACCTCCTCCTTTCCCTGTTCTGTCGTTGCGTAGTAAGCGATACCCAGGTAGAGAGTACTGAGTAGAGGGAAGAGCAGGTTTAAGAAAGGATTCAGAGATGAGTACTGCATGGACGACACTGGAATCGAAAGAGGACAAGAGATCGGGATAGTGGGCTGGGACACTCTGTGCGTTTATGTGAACGATGTTGAGGAACTTAGGAAACGGCGAAAATTTTGCTTGAATCAAGTCTCGCAAATGAGTTGAGTCATCATCCTCACTAAATGCACTACCATAGCTTATGTCAGACGAGCTTGAGGAAGAGCATGAGAAGAAGGCATCATTAATATCTAAATTTGACATACTAAGATAATATAATATAAATATATACAAAACAATAATAAAGTAAAATAATAGAAAACACTAAAAAAATAAATAAAGCTAACGTAAAACTAAAATCTAAAGATTTACAACTGTAACTTACTTCACAAACGCTCCTTTCGAGATTGGCAAAGCACTTTAATCTAAGTCAGAAAATGTACATACTAAAAACAAAACGCAAATCCTATTGTCATTGTCACAAATATATTAAGTAAATGTATAATTTATATTGACAATATAAAACTTAAGAGTTGGCTGTATGGCATAGTTCCATTGCTTTTCTCTTCGAGAAAAACCCTACTGCTGCTACTACTAAGTGCATAATCTATGATTATCACTTATCTATCTGTCAGTTCTATTACAATAAAATTTTTATATGTTGGTAATTTTGAAAGTTGATCGAAATAATGTTCAAAAACACATTACAACTACCTCGAATAGATAACTAAGTTTTTAGTGTTACATCTATGAATAGATGTTCAAGATACCGCCATACTACTTTCGACGAGTCGTCCTCTTGCCGATTTCTCGCTCTGCCGCTGATTTTGGTGCCGTCTTGGGTTCGTCATGAGATTTCCCAGATGACTGAGGAGCTCCTTGCGCTTTTTGAGCCGAGGGAAACTTGGTTTTCAGATGCTGAAGTTCAAACATCTGTTCAATCTTACTGCGTTTATTATCCGGGAGAAGGACGATTATTTTCCCATCTGTTGTCCAGCAGCGCTTAACGCCGAAATGAGAGCGGGCCTCCAAAAAGACATCATGACGTGATTTGGTCAGAAATTCTGAAATGATGACCCTAGACCCCTTCAGGAGTGTCTTGTTCTTCCACACTTCATTGCATCGCCTCAAACTCTGGAACCTGACTAATATAGGCCTAGGCTTATTGGTGTTGGAGCCTAATCGATAGCAAGCAGTTAAGTCCTCTTCTGTGCAACCAGCCACTTTCATTTGGTTGGTTAATATACCCACAATTGCTGTTGCTGGGTCTGTGGCATCTGACTCCGGGATTCCATGAAACAGAAGGACCTTACGACGCGACGCCATCTCATGCCTGTCCAACCCCAAGAGAACAAGCTCCATCTGTGACCTCAGCATGTTGAGTGTTTGTAGTGTGAGATTCCGGAATGCTATGAAATCTTGTGACAACTTGCCTAGGTCCGCGTGTGGTGACTGGTGACTGCTCAGCATTGCTTCAAACTCAGTCATCCTCTGCACAACGCTTGATTCCACCTCTTGTAACTTAGTGTACAGATCCATGATGCGGCGCTATTGATGATGTGGCAGTAGTGATGATGTGAAGTGATATTAATGTGTTAGTAGCTTAAAAATCTAACACATTATTATATGACTATTCATTACTATTTTTTTGTCGTTTCCAAGTGCCGGCTGTAATTTTTTTTTGCTTTTTGGAATTTGAAAGTTTTGCTTGGTGCATATTTCCGTATGAAGAACATAATATGTTAAAATTTTATTTCAATTTATTTTTTTATGTAAAATGTCAATACTTGTGTGTTACAAGAATCGAGTGGTAGAGTCGCAGATTCAATTTCATACCCTCTCTACGTTTGAATGGTTGGTCAATGTTGCCTGGTTGTCAATTGACATATTCAGTATGAAACAAAACTAGATCGATTTTCTCGTCAAAAGCGTTACTGCGTTTTAATATCGAATCCAATAAAAGATTGAAGTCGCGGAAACTAGCGCAGCGTTTGACTGAAATAAAAATACACGTTGACATTCAACAATGGATGTTACAAGAAACAAATCAGAAGTTTAAGCCTTTTATTTATTCACTGGCGACCCGCCCTCGCTTCGCTTCGGAAACATTAAATTTTATTATTGAATAGTTGATTACCGCGATGTCAGGCGCGGTTAATGTCGTATCGCGGGCGACGCCGCGGGGCGAAGCTAGTTTAAAAAAAAGTAGCCTAAGTTACTCCTTATATCATCAGCTACCTGTCAGTGAAAGTCCCGTCAAAATCGGTCCAGCCGTTCCAGAGATTAGCCGGAACAAACAGACAGACAGACGAAAATTGTAAAAAATGTTATTTTGGTGTACGTACCGTATATAATATATTCATATGCATGTAGTAAAAAGAGGTTATTTCAATATTACAAACAGACACTCCAATTTCATTTATAAGTATAGATTTATTTATTGGGAATAAATGGTAGGTGCAATGAAATTTTGGTGTTGAGCTTATTTTCACATATTTTGCATAAATTGCTAAATAATTAAAACTGCGCAAACAGTCGGTATTCCGAGGCTCTTAATACATACGCATTAGTAGAGAGTCGATCTATCGACGATTCGCCCTTAAACTTTAACGGTTTAACCTCGTTTAGTCCTTGAGTCACCTGTGACCACAAAACTGTAAGCGTCATAAAAAAATACCAATCATAGTAAAAAAGGCGACATTAAATCGTAAAAGTGCTTTTAATTACCTTTAAAATGAATTTGCCTCGATCACTAATGTACAGAATATCCCGGGTATAGATGGTGGTTTGATACCTAAGCGTTGGCGCCAACCTCTTGTACGTCTCTGCAGCAAATCCAAACTCCGGTGTGAATGGTATTTGCATAAAAATATTTTAGTGATAACGACACTTTACCTTTTTTAATGGGTGGACGAGCTCACAGCCCACCTGATGTTAAGTGGTTACTGGAGCCCATAGACATCTACAACGTAAATGCGCCACCCACCTTGAGATATAAGTTCTAAGGTTTCGAGTATAGTTACAACGGCTGCCCCACCCTTCAAACCGAAACGCAGTACTGCTTCACGGCAGAAATAGGCAGGGTGGTGGTACCCACCCGCGCGAACTCACAAGAGGTCCTACCACCAGTAATTACGCAAATTATAATTTTGCGGGTTTCATTTTTATTACACGATGTTATTCCTTCACCGTGGAAATCAATCGTGAACATTTGTTGAGTACGTATTTCATTAGAAAAATTGGTACCCGCCTGAGATTCGAACACCGGTGCATCGCTCAACACGAATGCACCGGACGTCTTATCCGTTAGGCCACGACGACTTCAAAGCTGCATGCTTTAAGGCTTAAAATGCAAGGTACGCCTATGATCTTTACTACCTTCTTGATGTTCATTCACACCTTCAATTTATTCATCCATTATACAAATCAGTACGATGCTGCTGCGAATTTTCGTTACAACAAAAGAATTTTCCGACGTATAGCCAGTTGGTTGGGGGAAATTAATTTGGGAGAAGTAGGGGCAAACTATGACCTCACCTTTGCCGAAATATTTTCCCGAAAGGTCAATGAACGTCAAAAGTTTCACCTCAACTAGAAAAATGATCAAATGCAGAATATTACGAACAAAATCTATGAAAATTAAAGATAAATCTCTACAAATATTCAATTATATATAGTAGACCTTTGATGTTTTCGGGTACAGAGACCTTGTGTCCTCCAAATAGAATACAAAAGGATCAAAATCTAGATTAAAACAACCAATTATTTGAGTTTCAATTTTATGGGACGTTTGATTTGTAATAAAGTTTATTAAAATTTTGGCTACTGCTAGGCTATTTTATGTGTCTACTGACTAAAGCATTGATTTGGAATATTATTTCTTGAAATTGACGATGCTAGATATAATGCTTAGTATGCAATGGTCCTATCAAATAACCCGACGAATTGAACGATCCAATATCTTATTATCTTAATATTTATTCTATCATCATCATCATCATCATCAACAGCCCATAGTCGTCCACTGCTGGACATAGGCCTCTCCCAATCTACACCACTGAGCCCGGTCTGCGGCTCTCCTCAGCCACTTCTTGCCGGCCACCGTGCGGAGGTCATCGCACCATCTAGCCAGGGGGCGTCCCACGTTACGTCTTCCGCTGCGCGGTCTTCACTCCGGAACCGGGGTTGACGGGGGTGGGATGTACGGGAATGAAACACCATCTATTCATTCCAAGTCAACCTTACCTGCCCGCGGTCATCCTGCTGATTAACGAACGAGGCTCTGGCGACCGGATGATAGCGGTATAGCGCAGTCTATGCTTGGCACAACTAAAAAACCTGATCACTGACAGGCAGCAGTGTTAGTGGTACAAAAAAGAGCGGTGTCTCTGCGATCTCCAACACGCCTGCCCAGCGTGGAGATTATGGGCATTTCCTCCATGATTTATTCTATAAAGATTTCAAATATTCTCTAATCTCAATATTCTGGAACGTATCCGTGCGGGCCCTCTCGGACGAGGCTGTCTCACGGGGTGGGGTGGCGCTGGCGGTGTCTCGTGATATCGCCAACGCATTTAACACCCTGCCCTGGTCCGTGATAGGGGGGGCACTGGAGAGGCATGGAGTGCCCTTCTACCTCCGCCGGCTGGTTGGCTCCTATTTGGAGGCCAGGTTGGTCGAATGTACCGGGTACGGTGGGACCCTTCACCGTTTTCCGGTCGTGCGTGGTGTTCCGCAGGAGTCGGTTCTCGGACCCCTCTTGTGGAACATTGGGTACGACTGGGTGCTGAGGGGTGCCCTCCTCCCGGGCCTCCGCGTTATTTGTTACGCGGACGACACGTTGGTCGTGGCCCGGGGGATGATTATAGAGAGTCTGCCCGTCTCGCCACAGCTGGAGTGGCCCTCGTCGTCGGGAGGATAAAGAGACTGGGCCTCGACGTGGCGCTCAGTAAATCCGAGGCCTTGTGGTTTCACGGGCCGCGGAGAGCGCCACCTGTCGACGCCCACATCGTGGTTGGAGGCGTCCGGATAGGGGTCGGGGTGCAGATGAGGTACCTCGGCCTCGTGTTGGACAGCCGGTGGGCTTTTCGTGCTCACTTTGCGGAGCTGGTCCCCCGATTAATGAGGACAGCCGGTAATTTGAGCCGACTGCTCCTGAATATCGGGGGGCTGGATCAGGTTGTGCGCCGCCTCTATGCGGGGGTGGTGCGATCGATTGCCCTGTACGGTGCGCCTGTATGGGCTGAGCCACGCAATCGGGCCACTATGGCTCGGTTCCTGCGCCGGCCGCAGCGCACCGTTGCTATCAGGGTCATCCGCGGATATCGCAACATCACCTTCGAGGCGGCGTGTGTGTTGGCGGGGACGCCGCCATGGGAGCTGGAGGCGGAGTCGCTCGCTGCCGATTATTTATTTATTTATTTATTTATTACACTTCATGTAAAATTTACATTGGCGGACTTAATGCCTAAGGCATTCTCTACCAGTCAACCAAAGGTAGTACAGAGTAAATAGTGGTAGGTGCAATGAAATTTATATTAGGTAACGAATACATACAAAAAAAGTATATCTACATAATATATACAAAATCACATATACATATACATACATACATACATACATATATACACACATACATACATATAATAGTTTATACAGTATTAAAAGGAATATATTAATAAATTTCCTTAACAAATAACTTCATCAAGTTCATGACGATTCCGCTAACTTTTCCAACAGCATTCGCCGAACCCTTAACTTGAACGTGCAGCGGTTAGTAATAGTCCGGATCTCGAGAGGAAGCGCATTCCATAGCAGAACAGATTGCACGACGAAAGAGTTACGAACATAACTAGAACTATGTGTGGGACAACGAATTAATAGGCTATTGAGAGAACGTAGGGCCCGCTCATGGCTGGAGTGAAGATATTGAAAATAGGAAGTTAGATAGGAAGGAGGTTCGGGAGACATAAGTAAGGAATGAAGAGTCGTCAGTGCACGTAAATTACGACGCTGACGAATCGGTAGAAGTTTGAGCTGAGCACGATAGGAAGATATATGATCATATTTACGAAGATTAAAAATAAATCGAATGCGGTTATTAAGAAGACGATCAAGTTTATTAAGAAGGTCTGCATTCAGGTCAAAATAACACACATCACCATAATCAATTATAGGGAAGATCAAGGCTTGTACTAGCATAGTCTTGGTCGCTGATGGTAAGAAATTCTTGAGGCGATACAGAGCACGAAGAATTCCAGAGGTTCTTTGTCCAACGTAAGATACTTGAGCTTTCCAGTCGAGTGTGGAGTCTATGTAAAGGCCTAGGTTCTTAACCACGGAACTTAGGGGAATTGCTGTACTTATAGAATATAGGTGGGAGTGACATAGTAGTTAAGCGTTGGATCATACGAGGACTGCCCACAATAATGGCTTGGCATTTCGTTGGATTCACAGTTAAGCCAAACTTAGTTGACCAACTGCATATGTAGTCCAGATCCTTATTTAGCTGGTTTATTGCCTGAGAAATAGACTCCACAGTCGTCTGTCTATAAAGCTGCAAGTCATCAGCATACAGATGATACGCACACTGAAGATTATGTGTTAAGAAATTTATAAAAATAGAAAATAATAATGGAGACAAAATACCGCCCTGGGGCACGCCAGAGTTGACACTACACCAACTTGAAGAGGTGTCATCAATACGAGTACACTGCTGGCGTCCCCGAAGATATGATGAAAACCATTCCAGTGCTGTAGGAGAGATCATAATATAGGACAAAATAGATAGGAGGATATCGTGATTGACGGCATTGAACGCATTTGAAAAATCAATTAGTACCAGTACTGTGACTTTAGTGTCTTGCATACCTGTCCTAATGTCGCCAACCACTTCAAGGAGAGCGGAAACAGTGGAGTGACCTGGTCGGAAGCCAGACTGGTAAGGGCTCAATAGGTTGTTCCGGAAAATAAACTGCGACAATTGTTTGTGTACGCAGGCCTCGATCACCTTGGATAGAAAGGGAAGAATAGATATGGGCCTGAAGTGATTTGGAAGGGAAGGGTTAGGAATTTTAGGTAAAGGAAGAACATAAGCCTTACGCCACAGTGAAGGAAAAGAGCCTGATGATAGGGAAAAATTTGTGATGTGCCATATAGCTGGCAGAAGATGATCCAGGATTGTGACGATCATACGGCGACTTATATTGTCACAACCCACTGCGTTCGATTTTATGGACAGGATAATATTTTTGATCTCATCCACAGCAACCGAAGAAAATTCAAAGGAGTCAACATTAAGTCGAGACAAACCATTCAGGTAGTTCAAGGTGCGACATTTCGTTTGATTAGTTAGTGGTGTAGCAGAGGAGAAATGAAAGTTGATGTCATTCAAACTTATCGTCGCCTGAAAATCAGAGTGACGCTGCCAATACCCAGAGTTCCAAGGAATTTCCAAATATCGGCAGGCGAAGCGGAATTTATGTTTTCTAGAATGTGGCGTCGTTTAGCGTTACGTATCATCTGATTGCACCGGTTCCTCGACACTTTAAATTTAGTCCAGTTATCATTACACCGATTCCTCCTAAATTTTCGAAAAGCCCGATCCCGGCGCCTCATAGCCATCCGAATACCTTCAGTCATCCAAGGAGCTGGTGGGCGTTTCAGTTTAATTTTTCTGATAGGCGCATGAGTGTTGTAAAGCCCAAGGACAACCTCACTGAATATGTGAACCTTTTCATCTACCGAGGGTGAAGATATTAGTTTGTCCCAGTCCACTTTAGAAGCGTCTTTCCATAGATTTTCCTTATTCATACGACCAAAACTACGCATGGACAAAACCCTGGGCTGTGGTTTAGGAGGTTTAATCGTATAGGATAAAAAGATGAGGTCGTGATGGGAAAAACCAGGAGCAGGATATTGACCGTGAGTGGGTACAGAGGTAGGAGTGGAGGTCAGCATTAGGTCTAGCCAAGTATCATCGCCATTAATGTTGTGGTGAGTAGCCTGTAGAGGCAAGACATGAAGACCAGTAGACCTAATGATTTCCTGAAGTTTACGGGAACGAGAGGATAAAGGAGCTATGAAGTTGGTGTTGAAATCACCCATGATAATGTGATGTGAATAATCTGACCCTAAAGATTCCAGAATCGGCTCGAGACTGGAGAAGTAGTCGACGTTGGGGGGACAGTATACGACACCGAGAACAATTTTTGCTCCCTTCATAGAAATTTCAAGAAAGATATATTCCACAGGTATAGAAGAATCAGCAGACGAGCAAGCTATTGTTTTATAAGAAATGTTACTGCGGAGATATATAGCAACGCCGCCCCCTCGGGCATCGATACGATCATTCCGTATTAAAGTAAAGCCATCGAGAGGGTAGATAGCAGAAGGTAAATGAGGCTTAAGCCAACTCTCAGAAATCAAGACAGCATGAACATTAGTGTTAGTGAAAGTAATGAATAAGTCATTGTAGTGACTTGGTATACTTTGAGCATTAATGTGACATACATTTAAAAGGCAGTCAGATGATTTATCAAACGTCTGCCGTATACAGTCTCCAAGGGAATCGGGAAGTGAACAATAACTATCGTTATCAGATGACAGCATAGAATCATTAGCAGAAAGAAACGAATCATCAATACATTCCATTGTATACAAATTAAATATAACAGAATAATATAACTATAACTATACTATTATAATAAAAATAAATAAATAAATATATAAAATAAACTAAAATAAATATAACTATACTACCATAAAATAAAAATAAGGATTAAGTTTAAAAGTAATGCACGCGCAATGTCTCTGCACCACCCGCCAGCTGATATACACAGGATGATGAAACAAAACAAAACAAAAAAAAAAAAAAATTACAATACCTTATAAAACAGAAACAGAAAATAAAGAATATTAATAACGAAGAACATAATAAAGGCCATAATTTACAATAAAAAAAACAATTAATTAGAATAATGAAGAACAAATCTCCACAACAATATTCTGATTAAAACTTCAAAAAAGTAAACTAAAAGGCAAATTTTATCTGTGAACGCAGTCTATTAAAACAGTCTGTCAAGTGTCAAATTTACAGAATTAATTATTTTAACAAGACTACCCACAAACACATTAACATTTGCCAATGACAATATTATACTCCGTGATGCCACTAATCTACCCACGAAACATATCAACATCAACAATACGTGAATAAAAGTAAAAGTGAAAAATAATAAATCCAATGATAAACATTTAAATCATCAAATCATAAATTGTGAAATGAAAATAATGATATACATACGTTGTGAAGTCATAAGACTAAATATATTAGTGAAAGTCGATTAATCTTAAGTAATTAAAGTGAAAAAAAAAAACAAAAACACAAACACAGGCCACTAGGTCTTCCGCAATTTCGAGTTCACAGTGATAGCCGGTGCCGCCTTACAGACGCTGCCCTTAGCTGATGTTGGCTTACCATCCACAATAGGATATTTAACTGCGAGGTCGCTAAACTCATCCATAGTGGTCAATCTGTGACGATTTCCATCCGCAGCCTTGATAATAATGACCCCGTCTTGCGTCCAACATTGACGCACACCAAAATACTGATGGCTCTTGCCGAACACCGCCTGTCGAGATTTTGTAAGGAATTCCTTGATGATTATCGGTGGCGCAGCGAGCTTCGTACTCGGGGCGTGGCGCGTCTCCCTGAAAGTGAGTTGCAGACGCGGAAGGCCCATTCTCGGCGGTCCGTGCTCGAGTCGTGGTCGAGGCGGTTGGCTAACCCCACGTGGGGTCTACGGACCGTCGAGGCGGTTTACCCGGTCTTTGATGACTGGGTGAATCGTGGCGAAGGACGTCTCACCTTTCGTCTGGTGCAGGTGCTGACCGGGCACGGATGCTTCGGGAAGTACCTGCAGCGGATAGGAGCTGAGCCGACGACGAGGTGCCACCACTGTGGACACGACCTGGACACGGCGGAGCATACGCTCGCAGTCTGCCCCGCTTGGGAGGTGCAGCGCCGTGTCCTGGTCGCAAAGATAGGACCGGACTTTTCGCTGCCAGGTGTCGTGGCATCGATGCTTGGCAGCGACGAGTCTTGGAAGGCTATGCTCGACTTCTGCGAGTGCACCATCTCGCAGAAGGAGGCGGCGGGGCGAGTGAGGCAAAGCTCTCCTCACTACGCAGAAATCCGCCGCCGCCGAGCAGGGGGTCGGGATCGGGGTCCCGTCCGTAACCCGGCCCCCTAAGAGCGTCGGGCTCCACCCGCTTTGTGCGGAGAGGAGCCTAGGCGTGGGGTGGCGTGGTAGGCCGCGTTCCCCCGACCGCTCTGGGGGAAGGTGTAGCGCGGCGCTATCAATCGGGCTCTTGGCCCGTCGACCGAGGGAACCGGCGGTCGTGTTGCTGGCGGCCGCCGGTCCGGCGTCTGGGGGACGGCGGGATGGATGTAATATGCTCTGCGTAAACCCTGTCCCGCCGTCTCAATAGCTCCGACTGGGTTCCCGCCCGGTCCGGGGTAGGGCGCCGGCTGTGGGCGGCAGGAGTTTTTGGTGAGGTTCGACTCCCACATACCCCACCTGCCGTGCGGGTGGGAATCCGGCGATTTTCTCCTGTGAAAAAAAAAAAAAATCTCTATATTATTTTTTTAGTTATTCTATAGCTGGTTGCACAGTTCAGTCAGGTTTAAGCCCCGTGAGCTCACCTACTAGTTCGGTGAATCTAGAATAACCCCTCGAGGTTACTAGAATAGGAAAAAAAAAAAGCAATTCTGGGAAAGAGTGACGGACTTATTTTTCCGGTACCCTATGCTTATAGGGTTACCACTTTCCCATTTTTTATGGCAAGTCCACGATGAATTACAGGGTGCATATTCGAAGTAAAATAGACACAGTGGTTTTGCAAGTCATCAAACCGAAATTGTTCGTTTTTGAAATGGGAATTTTAAGTCGTCGTGGCTTAAAGGAGTCGAATGTAAGAAGTCCGGTGCATTCGTGTTGAAGCGATGCACCGGTGTTCGCGATTGACTTAAACGATGAAGCAATAACATCGTGTTATAAAAATCAAACCTGCAAAATTATAATTTGCGTAATTACTGGTGGTAGGACATTTTGAGTCCGCACGGGTAGGTACCACCACCCTACTTATTTCTGCCGTGAAGCAGTAATGTGTTTCGGTTTGAAGGGTGGGGCAGCCGTTGTAACTATACTGAGACCTTAGAACTTGGGTGGCGCACTCAAGATGGGTGGCGGCGCACTTACGTTGTAGATGGGTATGGGCTCCAGTAACTACTTAACACCAGGTGGGCTGTGAGCTCGTCTACCTATGGAAGATATAAATAAAAAAAATAAAAAAAACTCAGAGACTAAGCAAAAGAATAAACGGTGCAGTTCACAATTTTGTTGTCTATGTTTCAATCATATTATAATATCATACCATAATCGTACTGTAAAGGTTGTCTACAGGAAACTCGTGTGAGCTTTCATTAAAGCACCTCCTATGATCGTTAGTAAATTTAGAAATTTTACTTTAATTATTTTTAACTAATTACGTCACCATCGAAGTCATTCGTGGCCACTTCTATATACCCATAGAAATATCAGTTCTCGGCTTTAAGATTTAAGATCTATAGTCGCATCATACGGTACAAGCAGGTCGAGTGTCTTCCACACTAGACCACGGCCGCCTCTAATACCAATACGTGTTCTTACTACGCATCTAACTCTTAGACTGGTGCTGGAATTCTTCGGACATATTGCTCGTAAAGAGGGTCACAATCTAGAACAGCTGATGGTGACAGGAAAGGTAGATGGCAAACGTCCCAGAGCACGCAGTCCCGTGAAATACGATCTTCTCTAAACATCGACTTCCACAATGCCCTTTATGAAGCTAAGGATCGCAGCAGATGGAGGGAAATCGTATGGGAGAAACTGATGCAGCGGGGGAGTCACGACCCTCAGTAATGAGGAAAACGACGCGAGGAGGAGGAGGAACTCTTAGACATAAAAACGTACAGATATATTTTCACATAGCAGGCGCAAACAGAAAATGAAGTATCGTATTTCTTGCACACAATTCTCTTCATAATATCGCACGATTTACACGATAGCTTATATATAGCACGGGCGGCTCAGTTTATGAAAAAATAAAGCGGAATGTACTGTTCCGTCGACTTTTTATATTAAGCTAATGGTTGCGCTGACACAATGCACGCAAGAAAATGGGCGAACAGGAATGTTTGTTATATGTTTCATTATTAACGACATCTAATGTACTACACTTCAAGTACATTTTTAATGAAATAATGATGTTCCGTATTATCCCTTGAAACGTTGTATGCCTTGTAGGTCGCTGGAGCCCTACTTGACACATTAAAGTAATTATATCGATTTCTCTCTTTGATATTCTCACTAAGACGCCGGAATATCTAGGAGACTCTGGGAAAGACGAATCCGAAGATATAAAGATATACATTAAAAGATGTGTGGTGTCGTGGGACACCGGATAGTAACGAAGTTCCTTATTTTAAAAATATTAATTTTAAGTTCTATTCGAGGTATAAAGAAAATACAACTGAAGGATTCCCCACGGTCATTTGGTAACGTGCGAACTTATTGTGGTGCCTTCGATATCGTCGCTCCGCTAACACCGACTCACTACCCGCTAAATATCGCGCATCGCCCGGATATACTCGACATAGCGTTATTAAAAAACGTAACTCTGAGCTTACACTCGATCGAAGTAGTTTCAGAGTTAGATTCAGACCACCGTCCCGTCGTTATGAAGCTCGGTCGCGCTCCCGACTCCGTTCCCATCACGAGGACTGTGGTGGATTGGCACACGCTGGGCATCAGCCTGGCTGAATCTGATCCACCATCCCTCCCGTTTAACCCGGACTCTACCCCGTCTCCTCAGGATACCGCTGAAGCCATAGACATCTTAACGTCACACATCATCTCAACATTAGATAGATCATCGAAACAAGTTGTAGCGGAGGACTTCCTTCACCGCTTCAAATTGTCCGATGATATTAGGGAACTCCTTAGAGCTAAGAACGCCTCGATACGCGCCTACGACAGGTATCCTACCGCGGAAAATCGTATTCGAATGCGTGCCCTACAACGCGACGTAAAGTCTCGCATCGCCGAAGTCCGAGATGCCAGATGGTCTGATTTCTTAGAAGGACTCGCGCCCTCCCAAAGGTCTTACTACCGCTTAGCTCGTACTCTCAAATCGGATACGGTAGTAACTATGCCCCCCCTCGTAGGCCCCTCAGGCCGACTCGCGGCGTTTGATGATGGCGAAAAAGCAGAGTTGCTGGCCGATACATTGCAAACCCAGTGCACGCCCAGCACTCAATCCGTGGACCCTGTTCATGTAGAATTAGTAGACAGTGAGGTAGAACGCAGAGTCTCCTTGCCACCCTCGGATGCGTTACCACCCGTCACCCCGATGGAAGTTAAAGACTTGATCAAAGACCTACGTCCTTGCAAGGCTCCCGGTTCCGACGGTATATCCAACCGCGTTATTAAACTTCTACCCGTCCAACTCATCGTGATGTTGGCATCTATTTTTAATGCCGCTATGGCGAACTGTATGAGCGTCTGCTCTACAAACGCCTCAGAGACTTCGTCTCATCCAAGGGCATTCTCATCGATGAACAATTCGGATTCCGTACAAATCACTCATGCGTTCAACAGGTGCACCGCCTCACGGAGCACATTCTTGTGGGGCTTAATCGACCAAAACCGTTATACACGGGAGCTCTCTTCTTCGACGTCGCAAAAGCGTTCGACAAAGTCTGGCACAACGGTTTGATTTTCAAACTATTCAATGGGTGTGCCGGATAGTCTCGTGCTCATCATACGGGACTTCTTGTCGAACTGCTCTTTTCGATATCGAGTCGAGGGAACCCGCTCCTCCCCACGACCTCTCACAGCTGGAGTCCCGCAAGGCTCTGTCCTTTCACCCCTCCTATTTAGCTTATTCGTTAACGATATTCCCCGGTCGCCGCCGACCCATTTAGCTTTATTCGCCGACGACACGACTGTTTACTATTTCAGTAGAAACAAGTCCCTAATCGCGAAGAAGCTTCAGAGCGCAGCCCTAGCCCTAGGACAGTGGTTCCGAAAATGGCGCATAGACATCAACCCAGCGAAAAGTACTGCGGTGCTATTTCAGAGGGGAAGCTCCACACGGATTTCCTCCCGTATTAGGAGGAGGAATCTCACACCCCCGATTACTCTCTTTAGTCAATCCATACCCTGGGCCAGGAAGGTCAAGTACCTGGGCGTTACCCTGGATGCATCGATGACATTCCGCCCGCATATAAAATCAGTCCGTGACCGTGCCGCGTTTATTCTCGGTAGACTCTACCCCATGATCTGTAAGCGGAGTAAAATGTCCCTTCGGAACAAGGTGACACTTTACAAAACTTGCATAAGGCCCGTCATGACTTACGCGAGTGTGGTGTTCGCTCACGCGGCCCGCACACACATAGACACCCTTCAATCTCTACAATCCCGCTTTTGCAGGTTAGCCGTCGGAGCTCCGTGGTTCGTGAGGAACGTTGACCTACACGACGACCTGGGCCTCGAATCTATACAGAAATACATGAAGTCAGCGTCGGAACGGTACTTCGATAAGGCTATGCGTCATGATAATCGCCTTATCGTAGCCGCCGCTGACTACTCCCCGAATCCTGATCATGCAGGAGCCAGTCACCGTCGACGCCCTAGACACGTCCTTACGGATCCATCAGATCCAATAACCTTTGCACTAGACGCCTTCAGCTCTAGGAGCAGCCTTAGGGACCTCGGTAACCGTACTCGTCGAACTCGACAAAGAGTTCGCCGTGCAACCTAACCCATGAATCAGCTCGCTGAGTTTCTCGCCGGATCTTCTCAGCGGGTCGCGATTCCGATCCGGTAGTAGATTCATTCGCAAAGCAGCTACTCTTGAGTTGTTAGGTCTCCTTCGGAGGCGCTCGGGCAGCTGTTAGCAAATCCCACCCCTCCTGGCTGAGCCTTTGCTCGCCCACCTGTCCTGGTGAAACTGAAAAGGCCTCCGGGCCACCAGTAATCCTTCAATAATAAAAAAAAAAAAAAAACTTATTTTGGTAAACTTCATTCACGGTTGTTTGCATAAGAGTTAGTGTATTGCGCAAACGAACGCTCCGAGATCGTGGTCAATGAATTAATAAAAAAATATGTTACTTTTTGTACGTTATTACAAAGTTAAGTCGTACACTGTGTGCATTACTAATTTGTACGTTATTACAAATTTAAGTCGTACACTGTGTCCGTTACTAATAAAAATCTTACATTACGGACGTTTTTCCCGGTTAGGGACCCTTCCGCATCGTCCCATAAGGAACTTCGTTCCAAAACAAAAGAAGGCAAAAGCTTAATAAAATAACGTAGGGCACAGGTAACTTACGTGGCGTTCAATGTGTTAAGCTATAAGACAAGTCTTCAAACGAGGCTTAACTTAGGTAAAGTTTTTTTGGGTGGATCTGGCTTTCGGTATTACTGGGAACTATCCACGGAAGTAGCTATTTTTAATACGCTTTTATTAGCTTCAGACATATGTATGTTAGTATGTATGTTTTGAAACCTAATCTTTGAACATGATTTTGACCCCCTTCAAAATGTCGGATTAATTTAGTATACTTATTAAGGACCGATGACAAATTTTTTAAATTTTTTTTTATTGCTTAGTTGGGTGGACGAGCTCACAGGCCACCTGGTGTTAAGTGGTTACCGGAGCCCATAGATATCTACAACGTAAATGCGCCACCCACTTTGATATATAAGTTCAAAGGTCTCAAGTATAGTTACAACGGCTGCCCCACCCTTCAAACCGAAACGCATTAGTGCTTCACGGCAGAAATAGGCAGGATGGTGGTACCTACCCGCGCGGACTCACAAGAGGGCCTACCACCAGTGTATAATTCAATATAAAAAAAAAATTGAAAAAAAAATTTGAAAATATATAAATTTAACTAAAAAATGACAAATAAGTAATAGTTTGAAAAAACTAACAAACTACGCTTTTATAGAAAATCTCACTAAAAAATAGAAAATAAATTTTAATAAATTTGAATTAAAAAGTAGTGTAAGATTAAATGATTTTATTGTAAAAAAGCATAGTTACCTTCTATAAAATAATAATATACTTATATATATATATAATATAATAATATACTTCTATAAAAGCGTATTCTGTTATTTTTTTTAAACTATTATTTATCTTTAGAGCGAATCGGGCTTTGACAACTATTTGTTCGGAGAGTCAAAGGTTTTTAATTAGTACGATCATTCATAGGCAAAGTTCAAAGTAGACAAAATAAAATAGGCGTAATATCGAATTCACTTGTATTGCATGACATAAAAACAGTTATAGTAGTAAATTCTACTAAAGGCTTAACACTATTTCCGGCTTAAAAAGTACATATCTGCGCAAAAATACCCTTACATGAAACACATTTAGAAATTTCAATAAATTTTGAGACCTACACTAACATTACAACACAATTTAAAACACTCGGATTTTTCTTTCGTATTACATGTGTATAACATTAATATATTATTGTATGTGAGAGCACACTCAATTTCTGAGCTATTCACGAATTATAAATACAAAATTAAATAGATATCTTGAAACGTTTCGTTCTTAATCATTACTGAATCAAAGTAATGGTTACCTACCGTTAATAATAGTTCTTTTTGAAAGATCACTATCACGTGTCATGATGGATACATAATATTTTATTGTATTTTAACCATAAGTTTTTATTTTTTTGTTGCTTAGATGGATGGACGAGCTCACAGCCCACCTGGTGTTAAGTGGTTGCTGGAGCCCGTAGACATCTACAACGTAAACGCACCACCCACCTTGAGATATAAGTTCTAAGGTCTCAATATAGTTACAACGGCTGCCCCACCCTTCAAACCGAAACGCATTACTGCGTCACGGCAGAAATAGGCAGGGTGGTGGTACCTACCCGCGAGGACTCACAAGAGGACCTACCACCAGTATTTTATTATATTTTTATAATAATATTATAAATTTGAATGTTATCATATTCCGCTACACGTGTTTCGAGACTCAATTGTGAATTTTATTCTTTTCTCTTATTTGCCTTTAGTCGTATTCATTTCCAAATGAGAACAAAATATTTCAAAATAACCGTATTAATAAATCATAAATACTTAGCTAGAGATTCTGAGCGTTTACAGGGTAAAAAGTAACTATTTGATATAGAATCATCGTTTTTCCTTCCTTTGAACCCAGAAATGTCTCGTGAATTAAGCAAACAACCAGATTTACGATGGCACAAGTCAACAGCTTGATGTGGGCTTCTAATAAGGTCATTGATTTTCTTGGTAAACAATATAGGGTTATATTTTCTTCGGTTTTTTGAAGTGAAAACTTCTTTAGAATCGTTGTGATTTCAAACCGGATGCAACGGAAAAAACGACAGGTAAGAGACACAAATACAAAAATGTGTAGGATGAAGCCAGCAAAGAATGAGACAGAAATATACATACTATTTAATACAGCGCCATCTGTGAGATTTTTTAATACTAACGTGTGTATGAAAGCTCTTGTAGTGAATTTTAATTTAGGATTATACGTGAAATTAAAATATCAATTCACAGAGGGCGCTACCTTACAATTATTTACTAATGACAAAATTTTACATATACTTAAGACGTTTAGGATAATTGTATTTTAATTTTGGAAGGTTTCACTTCTACCACGTGTGAATTGCACACATTTTGTTTTTTTTATACTTAATACTTTTTCTGTTAAATATTGGGGTTTTACTGTCCCGAAATTTCCGATCACATATGCTGAGGAAGGAGTAATATAATAATAATTATGATTAGTAAGTAATAGCCTAAAGCTAGAATTCTCTCTTCAATGTTGGATATCGAAACATAAATAGATGAGAAATACGTCCAGACTTCGAACCCAACTATGCTTTACATACATAATTATTGATTTCAACCAGGTTTCCGGATCAACATAATTAATAACTTCTAATTAATTTTTTAATTTTCATTTTTAAAATTGTATACTTATTCTATTTTTTTTCTTTATTAGAAATTGATTTGTAATAGGTTTGTAATAATCAAATATTGGTGTGAGGAGCTATTTTTGTTTTTGGTTCGCATAATTTTTATTTTATTATTATAAATTAAATTATTTTGGGTACTTTGTATAAGAATATTATGATTGTCATAATTGTATTTTCATTGCCGCGTGCGCGCCTATAATAATATTTATTAATTTACTCAGAATTCTAGAAGAATATAATCGTTATCTTGATTCCATTGCGAACGTAGGTACCGATGATATTTTTTTGTTTTAAGCTATTGCATAGCTTCTATCGCGGGTCTTGAACGCGGCGACTGAATCAAGAAATTCCGTAACAAAAATAACCTGACACCCTCACTACGCATACTATGTAGCTCGCGTTCAACACATTCATGTGTTGCGCTGGTGTAGTGTTTGTGAATAAGCGCGCGGCGTGACGTCCCACTGCATGAGCATCATGAAAAGTCTGCCCGTCTCTCTCTCTCACGCGGTCTAGCTTATGAGTGTGAAGGGCACAGTTAATGTTTTGCTTTTGTTAATGTTTATAAATATAGCGTGGTCTTATTTTTATTATTATTGTTTTAATATTAAATTTTTTTTATTGCCCTTCTAGGCAGACGAGCATACGGCCCACCTGATGGTGAGTGGTTACCGTCGCCCATGGACTTCAGCAATGCCAGGGGCAAAGCCAAGCCGCTGCCTACCGAGCCAAGCCGCTGCCTACGGCGGCATATTATTATTGTCTAATTGTAATTGCATATGTTGATAAAAATGCTTTACAATAGCTTTACCGCGGCAGTCCTCGAGTGCCATACGTTTTTTATTGCTTAGATGGGTGGACGAGCTCACAGCCCACCCGGTGTTAAGTGGTTACTGGAGTCCATAGACATCTACAACGTAAATGGCGCCACCAACCTTGAGATATGAGCTCTAAGGTCTAAGAAGAAGTGCACAATGCTAATATTATTTTTAAATAATGCCTAAAACATACATTAAATCAATAAAGAAAACATTACACATACACTACATACCATGTATTTGACGCACACACGCATGCATACTATTTATTGTCAAACTTTTGTTCTTGACGTCTGTTGTCAAATTGAGAATAGATTAAATATTGTTTGTCTTTGTTAATATTTTTTATAGTGTAGCCTTGGCGAAATTTGTGATTGTAGAAGTATAAAATACAATCATAATAGTGTACAAACTTACAATTCCAATTAATTATAGTCGAATGTCGACTACTGCGGGACCTCTAGTATAGATAACAGTATATACTTTTGTAAAACCGTTCGATACGGCGTTTTATGTAATTTTTACCTTTTCAATTACAGCGACAACGACCGCTGTCTTTCTCGGTTCGATCGTTTTTGTTTCGTCAATTAACGATTTTATGTTTTACGTCGAAACCAATAAAATTTAACGGACATAATTGGTATCAGAGATCTTTATTTAGTACAAATAAAGCTCGATGCTTATATTTTTTTTGGGGAGCGATCACGATTTTGTTTTTGTTTTTTGTTCTTGATTTTTTTTTTATTGCTTCGATGGGTGAACGAGCTCACACAGCCCACCTGGTGTTAAGTGGTTACTGGAGCCCATAGACATCTACCACGTAAATGCGCCACCCACCTTGAGATATAAGTTCTAAGGTCTCAAGTATAGTTACAACGGCTGCCCCACCCTTCAAACCGAAACGCATTACTGCTTCACGGCAGAAATAGGCAGGGTGGTGGTACCCACCCGCGCGGACTCACAAGAGCTCCTACCACCAGTAATTTGATGTTAGTTAATGTTTGCAAATTTTTCTATACCAACTTACGATGTGATTTAGTTAGGTAATTTTTATTTATCTAAATGAGAACACGAGCTCACCTAATATAAAGTTGTTACTGGAAAGCGTGCATACCGAAAAGTGAATGTAACTAATCAATTAACTTTACTTGCTTTTGTTTTTAATGCTGTGTTATAATAACGTAACGAGGTCATGATTCCTTGATCATTTAGTAGTCACGAGAACTCACTGAATTCAACGTGAAAGAGAAACACAAAATTTTAGACACGGAGTGGCCATCTCCATTGTATTTTTAAGGAATGCCAGTTTTCAATCCGAAACTCATCTTGACAAGGCAAGTAGGATTTTAAGAACCACGCCCCCATAAAAATGTTCTATCATGAGCAAATTTCAGAATGCCGATGTGATATCCACTTAAAGGGTGCCGCTAATTCTTCTGGAAATCCCTTTATCGGATTACGAAATCGAAAGGAAAAAGTTTGACAATGATACTTCATGTTCACACCGTACACACTCACACAAGCAGAGCTAACAAAAATTAAAACACCGAAAATGGAATAAAGTTGTAACCTCATTAGCGAATTCGCATTTTGCTCCGCGATTCCGGTGGCACATAACACAGATGCTGTAACAACAAAAGTCTGTTATTTAATCATTTGATCTCCAGTCGCAAAGTAGGGTCAGCAGGAAAGCGTATAAAAAATTCAGGACCGTTTATATTATTTTTAATTTGTAAATTTTGACGAAACCTTAAATGTTGTATGTGAAGTCGTTAAAATTCACTGCGTGAATAATTTTGAGGCTTAGCATTAGAAAAGGTACTCATAGTAATTTAGTCAAAGGTAAATTAGTTAAATGCTGTTATGTGAATCGTTTTCTGAGAACACAGAAGGAAAGAAAGAAGAAGAAGAAGAAGTAGAAGAAAAGAACATACAGATTAAAAGTATATTAAAGCGTATAAAAAGAATATTTCAACAAACGGCTTGCGCATTAAGTATTTTGATACCGCCATGAAAAAAAATAAGCTTTTCAATGCTCAAGCAGGCAAATATTATATATCTAATATAAAATTTTCATTTATCTCTAAATTTATTAACTATTCAGAAACTACGATATCTTCTTTAATAGGACTATAATATTATATTTAATGATAAAGATCTATTGATAGCCTGTTGATAAAGACGGCAATTAGCAAGATCATGCACTCAAACCAATAGTAACCTAAATAAATATTACCTACATGTAAACAAGTACTGAAATAATTCTTTTTTTGTATGTAACCTATCCGGTATAAAATTTTTCTTTTACATAAAAAAGAACCACATACAAAAATATCTCGTACAAGTAGTAACACCAAAAACGAATCCAAACCTATACTGAGAATGTACTATACTGAGACTTTAGAACTTATATCTCAAGGTGGGTGGCGCATTTACTTTGTAGATGTCTATGGGCTCCAGTAACCACTTAACACCAGGTTAACTTTACTTAACATCGCTCATCACGCATGCACCGGACGTCTTATCCTTTAAGCCACGACGACTTCAAATTAACAAGTAGATATCTATGGGCTCCGGTAACCAGTTAACACCAAGTGGCCCGTGAGCTCGTCCACCTATGGAAGATATAAATAAAAAAAGTAAAAAATCTCAGACACTGAGAAGAAGAATAAATGCTGCAGTTCACAATCATGACGTCTATGTTTCAATCATATTATAATATCGTATCATAATCGTGGCGGCATTTACTTTGCAGATGTCTATGGGCTCCGGTAACCACTTAACACCATATAGGCCGTGATCTCGTCCACCCACCTAAGCAATAATAAAAAATAATAAAAAAACCTTCCTAAATCGTGGTTACACGACAAATGCTTCGAAAATCAGATGTGATTCATTCAAGCAACGTTGACGAGTCCGCACTCAAAAGCGACGTTAGGGATACAAAGACAGAACTCCATGAAAGGCCCTAAAGTTTTAATATGTGTTTTAAAGGCCTCGTGTCTCATTACGTACTGAGATAAATCGCGTACTCCTATTTATTGTACAGCAAGATGATCTTGTGACTTTGCTTGTTCATCATCAAAAAATACGCAAGTTTCCTCTGCGATCTACATGGGTGGATTAACTCACAGCCCACTCGGTATTAAGTGGTTGCTGTAGCCCGTCTACAACGCAAATGCGCAACCCACCTTGAGATATAAGTTCTAAGGTCTCAATATAGTTACAACGGCATTGCTGCTTCACGGTAGAAATAAACGGGGTGGTGGGTGGTAGTTTGAATGTCTACTTAAAGAGGGTTGAAAAACATATTAAAATGCCGACCCATAGACACAGCCCACTGAGTTTCTCACCGGATCTTCTCAGTAGGTCGCGACTCCGATCCGGTGGTAGATTCTACGAAGCACTGCTTCAAACCGAGAAACTGCTTCACGGCAGAAATAGGCGGGGTGGTGGTACCTACCCGTGCGGACTCACAAGAGGTTTTTTTTTTTTTATTGCCTTTGTAGGCATACGAGCGTACGGCCCACCTGATGGTAAGTGGTTACCGTCGCCCATGGACTTCAGCAATGCCAGGAGCAGAGCCAAGCCGCTGCCTCCTGCTTAATACTCTCCACAAGCCTCGTTTGAAGAAGGACATGTCATAGCACTCGGGAAACACCGTGGAGGGGAGCTCATTCCATTCATACCACCAGTAGGTTTAACTCTAAGCCAGATCAGTGAAAACATAACTGTGCCATTTGCAGGTCTTTTTTAGACCAAAGGACAACATACGGACCAAACAATGGTACTCGTTGCTAATGTTCATCATCAATTTATTACAGCTACGTTTTCACATGTATTTTTCTATATTGACTCACAAGGATCCAAGATAGGATTTTCAGTAATGCATTTCAGTGTGTCCGCCTTGGAGAGAGGGTTAAAGAGATGTTACATTAATTACCGGCCCTCTTATACGTGCGGAATCACAAAAGGTCCTACATCTATTCAATTATTCTTTTTACTTATAGCTATCGTTACTAGTGTCCTCCGAAATGCCAAAGATAGAGCCAAGTCGCTACCTACCGCTGGGAACTCTCCACAAGTCTCGTTTGAAAAAGTACATTTCATTGCGCTCGGGAAACACCGTAGAGCTTATTTCCAAGCCGGGTGGTGCGTGGCAGAAAAGATCTCTGGAAACGCACTGTGGATGAACGAAGTGCTTTTAGATAGTATAGATGGTATAGTATAGTATAGGACCCTACTCCGCTAGCGGGCGGTAGGATGGTAATACTGGTATAATAGTAATAATTTATCTAGTATCTTATGTATTGTGTTCCATTAGATCGATTCTACAGTCAAAAATATTTGCAGACAAAACAAATATTAAAGTGAGCACACAGATTTACATTCATCGCTTTATCTTGTATATATGCTGTGTAATGTTTTAGTCGAGGCTGGGTTTCATTCGGCTGAATTGCAAATTACTAAGTGTCTTTCGCTTTTGTGATGGTTGCAAAGCTAAATATATGTTCTAATGGATGTTGGTTTGGTTTCTTTATTCATGAGCATTTTATCATGATAAATTTATTTTTTTGTTTTCGAGAAATAGGTTTTAGCTTACAATCTGGATCGTATTAATATGAGAGCGTAAATAACGGCACTTATTTTGGACAACGAAAGAAAATACGAATGAAACCTTAATGATATTGGTGTTTTTTTAATACGCATTTATTAGCTTCAGACATATGTATGTTAGTATGTAACGGAATCTTTGAAGATGATTTTGACCCCTTTCAAAACGTCGGGTTAACTCGAAATTTGGTATACTTATTAAAGATCGATGACAATTAAATATTTAAAATAAATAATAATTTAAAAAAACTAACAAAATACGCTTATATAGAAAATCCAACTAAAAAATAGAAAATAAATTTAATAAATTTGAATTAAAATACTGTAAGAAAAAAATATTTTATTGTAAAAAAAGCGTAGGGTGCATGGTATCAGTAGTTATAAATATTTTATGAACAGATATTAGTAGAAGGGTTATTTTGATAATGTCCTGAAAAGCACCCCACGCTTTTTTACAATAAAATCATTTTTTCTTTGGGTGTGTCTTGGAAAAAAAAAAAAACCAGTTAGGTATTCGTATCTAGCGATGCACCGGTCTTCGAATCCCGCTGGCAAGTACCAATTTTTCTAATGAAATACGTACTTAACAATTATTCACGATTGACTTAAACGCTAAAGGAATTACATCGTGTTATAAAAATCAAACCCGCAAAATTATAATTTGCGTAATTACTGGTGGTAAGACATCTTGAGTCCGCACGGGTAGGTATCACCACCCTGCCTATTTCTGCCGTGAAGCAGTAATGCGTTTCGGTTTAAAAGGTGGGGCAGCCGTTGTACTGTTAAAACTGAGACTTAGAATCTTATGTCTCGAGGTGGATGGCGGCATTTAGGTGTCTATACCAAAACCACCTAAGCAATCATTGAAATTGAAGTTATACTTCTTTAGGCGCGTTATGAAAAATTGATGAGAGTGAAATTTTACGATGCGCGCCCACCGTGACACAAAATTAACAGAATGAAGTTGCCTACTAAATCGCTCATTACAATACGACCGACGTAACTTGGCGAGTCTGAATATAGCCGCAGGTGAACTTTCGCGCATGTACACTCGTAAAAAAAGTGTTATTAGCATTCATTTTTTAGTAATATAAATGACAAAATTATTATTTAATATAATTCATACTAAATATTATTAAATTATTAACGTTAAATATTTATTATTAATTATTTAATATTAAAAAAAAGAAATAAATTTAATAAAAATAAAGTATAACTTCTTACGCGCGTACATAAGTACACGCACCCTAGGAAAGATGGTGCTGTCTGCTGATGATCGCCTGGTACCACACCTTAATGATTAAAGAAACACACCTCTTTTATAATAATAGAAGCGATAAATCATTCGCATGATATCAGATTTCAAAGCCGCGTAGAGTATACCGCGTGCGCAATATATTTTGAAATCCCGTTACGCGAGGCACTTAACGATAATGCGAGATCGTAGGCTTTGTAACCCTTCAGTTTACGGCACTCGAGGTTGTCGTAAACTGAAGTTTTATGGGTTACTACATTTTGCCACTAGGCGGTGCTCGTTCGCGAGCGGCGATTGACTTGCTAAAGTTACTCCTTGATATCGAATTAAAAAAAGATGTTAAGTCAAATATTTTAAATAATTTAATCATAATAGATCAAAGAGATTTTGTTATTTATCATATTTGTATTTGTATAGTTATCTAAACATATAAATAAAGTTAGATTGTCTGTTTGTAATATTGAACTAACCGCTTTTTACTACATGCATATGCATATATAATAATATATACGGTACATAATATTATTATACCAAGATAATATTTTCCACAATTTTTTTCTGTCTCTCTGTCTGTTTGTTTGTTCCGGCTAATCTCTAGAACCGCTGGACCGATTTTGACGAAACTTTCACTGATAGGTAGCTGATGATATAAGGAGTAGCTTAGGCATTACTTAACGCATTACTCCTTCACGGTAGAAATAGGCAGGGTGGTGGTACCTACTCGTGCGGACTCACAAGACGTCCTACCACCAGTAATCGAAATTTAAATCCAAATCGTTCGGGTAGCGAGTAAGTCTATGTACTAAGTAACATTTGTTTTTAAATAGTTAGTTAGTTTTGAAGTCGTCGTGACCTAAAGGATAAGACGTCCGGTGCATACGTGTTGAGCGATGCACCGATGTTCGAATCTCAAGCGGGTACCAATTTTTCTAAAGAAATACGTACTCAACAAATGTTCACGATTGACTTCCACGGTGAAGGAATAGCATCGTGTAATAAAAATCAAACCTGCAAAATTATAATTTGCGTAATAACTGGTGGTAGGACCTCTTGTGAGTCCGCGCGGGTAGGTACCACCGCCCCGCCTATTTCTGCCGTGAAGCAGTAATGCGTTTCGGTTTAAAGGGTAGTCGTTCTACCGTAAAACCGATATTTAGGTGTTTCAAGGTGGGTGGTGGCATTTACGTTGTTAGTGTCTGTGAGCTCCGGTAACCACTTAACATTAGATAGACAGCAAGCTAGTCTACCTATCTATGCAATTAATAAAAAATTCAAAATTGGACTACGGTATTCCCGCGCGCAGTATGATCGGCTTATATCGTTGATTGATAAAATATTTAGAGTTATTAGCTAACGAAACAACTGGTAAGCAGAAAAACATACACAGATTTATTTCTTTCAATGATAGATGAATGAAGTTAATAAATAATAAAATAATAAATATTTACTAACAATCACGCCACGTTAACTGGTCCCGTGATAAGTTCGTAAAGAACTTGTGTTACAGGTACCAGATAACGGAAATAAATGTAAGATTTTTATTATACACATACATATATTTAATATACATCCATAGCCCTGGAAAAGACATTTTTATATTTACCATACAAATATCCTCCCTTGGCGGGATTCGAACCCGCGACCCCCTTGTGTAGTGACCATGTCGCTTACCACTACACCAGACGGCCGTATAATAAATAAATAATCACAGAGCATTCGTCGTAGGTCAATCGTCAAATAAATTGAATTACGTTTCTCTTTAAGGGTTCATGACACGTCTTGTAATAAACTACTGGTACAATACAAATTTAAATCGCGGATTTTAAACACGGTAGCTCCGGTTAGAATCGAAATGGCGGATCCGTTTACTAGGTTATGTTTGTGTAGATAGACAGATCTACGATTTCCCCCACTGAGTTTCTCGCCGGATCTTCTCAGTGGGTCGCGATTCCGATCCGGTGGTAGTTTCTGCGGAGCACTGCTCTTGCTAGGGCCAGTGTTAGCAAATTCTGGTTGAGTCCGTTCTATTCGAGGTATAAAGAAAATAAAACTGGAGGTTTTGCAATAATCCACGGCCATTCGGTAACGTGCGAACTTACTGTGGTACACTTCATTCACGGTTGTTTGCATAAGAGTTTGTATATTGCGGAAACCAACGCTCTGAGATCGTGGTCAATGAATGATAAAAAATATGTTATTTTTTGTACGTTATTACAAAGTTAAGTCGTACACTGTGTGCATTACTAACTAATTTGTACATTATTACAAATTTAAGTCGTACACTGTATGCGTTACTAATAAAAATCTTACGTTACGGACGTTTTTTCCCGGGGTACTCCTCCGTATCGTCCATAAGGAACTTCGGTCCAAAAAAAATACGACCTATTTAAGTTTTTTTTACTTACAAATGATATAGGATAAAACAACAACAAAAGTTCAATTCGATCGAAACACTCACTGGCGGTAGGGCGTCTGGTGAGCTTGCACGAGTAAATATCACCGGCCCACCTATTTCTGCCGCAAAGCAGTAATGCATTTCCGTTTGAAGGGCGGGGCTGTCGTTGTCCTTAAAAACTGAGACTTAGATCTCGTGTCCCAAAGTGGGTGGTATCTACGTTGTTGATGTCTATGGGCTCTTAGGAGCACTACCTATCAGGTGAGCCGTGACCTCGTACACTCATCTTATGAATGTATGAACATGCTTAATTTATTTACACATGACTTGATATTTTTTGCAAATACCTAGAAAATTATTTCATATTATTACTAACTGGATAGCAGTATCTGAGAATCTGTAATTTTTTCTTGTTGCTTCATTGCTAGCTTTGTCGATTATCCATTAACAACTTAGTGTTTATTTGATACTAAAAAATTTTTTTCTTTCTATTAGTAGTATGTATTTGAAACCATTAACTATTACTCCGGTGCTTAAGTAAATTGGTCCGTCTATAAAAACAAAACTGAGACACCAAAAAAAAAGCTACATAAAAACATTGCTTTCAAGACAATCTCAAAGGATTTCGAGTTGTATATCTTGTTTTTATTTCAATTTTTATCTTATAAACAGAGTTGATCCGGGTAAGCAAGCCGCGTGGCGTGGCAAACAAAAATATATTTCTTTTTAGAAGAAGAAAAAAAAAACGTGACAAAGCGCGCTCAAAACCAACAAAGCCCTGTCAAGTCGGGTTACTAAGGAGCATTCTGTAATCTTGAGGATGTTTTAGTAAAACATTCGTTCCTCTTGGATTTTGACGAAGAAAAATGTGTTATGCGCCTTCCTTTGGCTGCTAACTGTCACGGATGGTGCTAACAACGATTCAGTGTTGTGCAAACACCTGAAAATTATAACTGCTTAGGTAAGTTATGGAATATTCAAACCAGAATCAGGCTCGAGTGTGATTTTGTTTGTGCAAATAAAAAAATATATTAAAAATGTTTTTACTGGTTTCGTGAAAAAAAAAATATATATTTATTGCTTAGATGGGTGGACAAGCTCACAGCCTGGTGTTACGTGGTTACTGGAGATCATAGACATCTACAACCTAAATGCGCCACCCACCTTGAGGTATAAGTTCTAAGGCCTCAAGTATGCCCTGCAGGTGCGGCTGCCTCAACCTTCAAACCGAAACGCATTACTGCTTCACGGCAGAAATAAGCAGGGTGGTGGTACCTACCCGTGCTGACTCATAAGAGGTCCTTACAATAGGTACAAATTTTGATACTATGCATAAAAGGAAAGTTTACGACCGGAAATTTATGTGGCATAATTTAAAATAAAATATTTGTTGGAGAAGCCACAATTATTAACACCACAGTCAGACGTCGTAGGGGCGAATAGGGTGGTACATCAATCACGTTTATTATCTTAGAACGATTTAGAAATCTTCTCTTGACGTTAAGAAACGAAAACGAATTACAGTTCATAGGACGGAGGTACCGCTCTTCAAGAAGGTTGGTTGGTAAGTGTGATGGCGTCCACGCGCCTCCATCGGCTAGGCTCTGTCGTAGCACGAAGTTAGCCGAGGTCCGACGATACCGCAATCGTGATGCCATCTCACGAGAATCGCGCTGCGCTTCGTTTAGCTACCAAACTAATGACCGTCTCCGAGATATTAATCTATATATTAATACGTGAAGCAAAGATTTTGTATCCCTTTTTACGAAAATTGCGCGGACGGAGGAGTATGAAATTTTCCACACTTATAGAGAATATAGAGAAGAAGTGCACAATGCTAATATTTTTTTAAAATAATGCATAAAAGATACATTAAACCAATAAAGAAAACATTACACACACTACATACCATGTATTTGACGCACACACGCATGCATACTATTTATTGTCAAACTTTTGTTCTTGACGTCTGTTGTCAAATTGAGAATAGATTATATATTGTTTGTCTTTGTTAATATTTTTATAGTGTAGTCTTGGCGAAATTTCTGTTTTTGAAGTATAAAATACAATCATAATAGTGTACAAACTTACAATTCCAATTAATTATAGTCGAATGTCGACTACTGCGGGACCTCTAGTATTAAGAAACAGTCGCTTGCACATGACGCGTCGCCACACCTTTCACACTACTACATATAGACTGTATACATATTATTATACATATTATGTATATACTATTATATAGCGCAGCAAAGCGTCGCTAAGCCAGTAATCGGTTTTACGTGCGGCTATAGATATTTCACATCAAAAACATAATTTTCACGATTGACTTCCACGGTGAAGGAAGGAATAACATCGTGTAATAAAAATCAAACCCGCAAAAGTAAACACTGGTGGTAGGACCTCTTGGGAGTCCGCACGGGAGGTACCACCACCCCGCCTATTTGAGCCGTGAAGCAGTAATGCGTTTCGGTTCGAAGGGTGGGGTAGCCGTTGTAACTATACTGAGATCTTAGAACTTATATCTCGAGGTGGGTGGCGCATTTGGGTTGTAGATGTCTATGGGCTCCAGTAATCACTTAACACCAGGTGGACTGTGAGCTCGTCCATCCATCTAAGCAATAAAAAAAAAAATGTAGTATCCGTAACTTATACGAGTATATCATCTTCTAAGACCACCGTCGGCATTGCAGTTACATGTCCTGATGATGGATGTTGATAAATCGATGAGATGAATCTTGATTATTCTAAAACATGGATGTTGATCAACGCAGAATTATACTTCTCGATTAGAAAATAAGCTTACATCATTACATAAAACACTAGCTACAACGTCCTATATATTTTAACATTGCTTTGCATGCGATCTTTAGTAAATTCAGCGGCGTCTATTATCGTGAAATGTTCACTCCGCACCTAGTTTACTATTCAAATTGGTTAGTGAATAAATTAAAACTTACCGCGAACTCACTACAAACGAATTTCTTTGTAAGAGTTAGCTTTTCATGGAATAGTTGAGCAGTTTTAATGGGCCTTGAGGAAACATTGGAGGCTTAATAAAAAGTTTGTCTCCAGAAGAACGTGAGTCCTAAATGAAGGGCTTTTTTGATTTTGTTCACAACCGGATGTCTGTGTTTGGGTTGATTGCATCTCTGACGAAATTCGGGCCATTAATCCGGGACTTCCTATGTCTATACCGGGACGATCTGTTTGGGATCATACAATAGCCGCTCCTTAATTAAAATGTAATTTGACTTACTGGGGTCATATGATCCTATGACGTGACAGATGCCACCCTAAGCAGTCACGGTTGTCGGTTATACAATAAATGAGATTGCATCGATTATCTACTCAATATTAATCAATGTTAACTGGAGAGTTCACATATTTGTTTGGTATATCGATTCAGTAATAAAAATTGTTGAAAAAGTTCACTCCGCACAAAAATCACAAAATACCCAAGGAGTAGTGAAGTCCCTCTGTAAATCCATTTACCGTAACGATCAGTGAGGATAAAAATTACTGGAAAAAACTATGTCAAAAGGATTTTTTTTTATTCAAGTAGGCCTTCTCATTCGTTTTTAATCGTCATGACTTTATCATTGATGCAGTTTCAACACTAAGAAGAAAGGTAATATATTCATGGTTTATCTTTTTCAAATTTGTCTGCGTGGCGTCGGCCTAGGCTGGTCCAGCCCTCCTGGCTGAGCCTTTGCTTGCCCACCTGTTTTGGTGAAATTAGAAAGGCCTCCGGGCCAACAGTAATCTCTCATTCATAAAAAAAAAACTGGTCCAATAGACAGCTGCGTATCCTGACTGTGTTAGCCTGGCATTTGCTGGTAAGGGTGATTTAGTATGCATTACATACTGACATGTGTAGCTAGTGTTATCGTTCAGCCTATATGCAACACTAAAACATAATTTTGAAACCAAAGTGGCCCTGGGAATACTGCTATGGTGACTTTGCAGTTGCAAATACTTTAGTTTTCGTGTTCACAACGATTAAGGTGCTATTCGTCGACATTTGAATATACACGTAGTGGTAGCTATCTAAAATTTTTTTGGGAAATAGTAAATATTAAACTTGACATTAAACCGTAATTAGTAATTAAATCTACGACTCGTCAAAATCGAAGTAAACGTTAAATCTTCAGTCTCTGATTGAGTTACCTAGTTTCGTGATTCCAAAAACGAAGCCTTGATCCATTATAGTTCCCTTTAATTGATTTGGATCTGTCAGAATTACGAATTAATACTGCCAATTGATTGTATATTTGCAAATTTTATGAGTCACTAAATAATTCAATTCAATCTATTAAGCTTAACCATAATTTCTGAAGCATTGTAGGTCGCGATCCGCTGCGCTGTTTGTACTTTTTTAACAAAATATTGTCTAATCACTCACCGGAATCGATGACCTCGTCGAATCACGCCGTATCACTTAGGGAGAAGGCTTTATGGCGGGCGTGGATAAGGAATAGTGATAATGGAAAGCCGTAGCGAAGACCGTCACACGTGTTGTTACCGTCCCGTTTGAGAAGCAAGCAGAAATGACAGATGTCATGTCGCGTACGCCTTGCCAATTCGCAACTAGTCCCCACAGATTAGTTAGATTACAAATTGGTTTCGAAGTTTACAGTTCACTGTAAGAAAGTTTTCAGGTGTTGAGCACGGGTGCCGTCACTTACGAGCAAGGAGGAGCTACGTCGAAAGTAACAACAGTTAACGGTAGGCAGCGGTTTGGCTCTGCCCCTGGCGTTGCTGAAGTCCATGGGCGACGGTAACCACTCACCATCAGGTGGGCCGTATGCTCATCTGCCTACAAGGGCAATAAAAAAAAAGCATTGATCTACAGTGATACGTCTCTGGTACACCAGCTCAGAAGCCATAAGCATTGAGTGAAACTACACTATTTGTCACCAAAAACTAATTTGCAACCCTGAAATACATTTTAATATTTATTTGAAAGCGGAGGACATTCAGAACGCAATGTCTTGTGCTGCTAAAGAGAAGATTGCTTCCAATTGAGTCTCGAAACAAATAAGAGCTATAGTCAGCCCAGGAGTCATTGGGAAATTGTGCAGCAAGATATTAGGCGAAGTGGTAAGGGCGGGTATATTTCTATTATTTATTAAAGAGAAGGCATAAGCACATAGAGTCGTAGCGCCACACAAGGTTCAATGAAATTAATGATGATGTGTCAGTTTTTAAGGTACGTGTTTAAAAAGTCCCTACAGCTATGCGTTCTGTTTTTTTGTGTGTCCAGATTTTAGATTGTCTTATTTCCAAAACAACGAAGGAAATATCACTAATAGTAGACAAGACAAGTAATCGGAAACAATTAGACCACATAGTTTTAAATATATGCAATTGTTTGGAAAAAACTGTCAATTTTCCGTATATCTCGTTATCTTTGTTCTGCGTATATTATTGTTAAGCGAAAATATCCCTTATGTCCTATGAATAAATAATTATTTATTCGTAGCTTATGTCAATAGAATCTATAGACCTGTCAGCAGCTAGCTACCAGTAAAAGTATATTGAGTATTGAACTCAATTTAAATGTAATGTTGTTCAATGTAACATTACAAGCTTTACACATTTTAAGCTGTGGCGGGTAGCCATCATACAACGCAAGATAATTGACAGATGCCTGAATCTCGCTTACGACATTTTCAAGATAAAGCGCATATATACAAGTTCCGAACAACAACAACAACCGTCGGTCTACCGAGCAAACATCACCCGCTCGGAAGATCTTCCCTTTGTCGTAAGCCTCTCCAAAGATCCATCAAAAATTGTCCCTATAAACAATAACGGAATATTGCCAAGTTTCCAATTTGGTACGCGAAACTAATAAATTTCAATATTGCTTCCAACTTAATTGAACGGATGGCACGAATCGAGTATTTAATTAAATATTATTCGGGCCTATAAATTTAGAGGTTCAATTATATATCTTCAAGGAAAGGAAATAGTCCGATTATTATCTTGATGCTGTCGACAATTTGTGTTTAATTGTCAAATTTCTATTGTCTATTGAACGTAGCTTTTGGGTTAATTAATGATCAGTTTGCCCAAAGATCTAAGAGGCGTGATCAAATTGAATAGTTGGAGCATATTCTTAGATGATCACGTCAATAATATACCTACCTTTGGTATCTATGTGGTAGATAGTCTTTAAAACATAAGTATGAGAAGTAATTGAAGTTTCTAATTTTATCTAATCTTAGGGACGTTTCATATCGTGGGTCTTTATCGTAAGCTTGGTTTGTAAGTAAAGGCATTTATGTGAAACGTTTTTCATAACCTATTAAAAAAAGAGCATTTTTTTGAAAAATATACGGTTCAGTAGGCAACGGCTTGGCTCTGCCCCTGGCATTGCTGAAGTCCATGGGCGACGGTAACCACTCACCATCAGGTGGGCCGTATGCTCGTCTGCCTACGTCTCCTTCAGAGGCGCTCGAGCAGCTTTTAGCAAATCCCACCCCTCATGGCTGAGCCTCTGCTCGCCAACCAGTCCTGGTGAAACTGGAGAGGTCTCCGGGCCATCAGTAATCCCTCATTCATAAAAAAATCCAGTACAGCTCTTGATGTGGGAGAGATTACGCCCGTACGTACCGGTTCTTGTAGGGAGCTTCGCCCTAGTGAAGGTCAAGGGGCGACCCGAGGGGGTAGTAAAGGCCGCGCGGCACGCTACCATAACTCTAGCGCGCCGCCAAGGACTATTAATAATAGAGCAACCGGTTGGCGGTGTATCGCGTCCCGGTCCGGCAGGCTGGTTCTGGTCCAGCGGGGTATTCCGGGACACTAGCGACACCGTCTGGTCAGCCTGACGGGCTGCCGTACCAAGACGGCCGACGTTTCAGAGCCTTCGATTCGTCTCGAAGACTTCGCGGGCGTTCTTGGGGTAAGCTGCGCCGTCTAGTTGTAGTGTTGACCCCGGTAACCTCATCCGAGTTCTGACCTCATAGGAGGTTCGGCCCCCGCCCGATAAAAAAAAGCTCTTGATGTGACCTTAAACTCAACCTCACAATTTAAATTTGTAGCGCTGCCATCAACAATTTTAGGCTAAATGTAATATTATTCTCGGATCAGATTCTCTCTAATTTACCTTCACTAAAATGTCGACCTACATCAAATACTGTAAACGTCTTAATAAATTAACATTCAGAGCCTCATCAACGGTGAATAACGGGCACGACCTCCTTCTCAAATATTTACCTAATGGAGTACGTACAAATACTCTAGTGAGTTGTGGTGCTTAATAGCTTGGGTCATTTTTGTTAGCATTAGCACCTTTTTAGTTGTTACGTCCATAAATACTGGTTATTGAATCATGCAGATACCCTTGGCTGTGGTATCAGGGTCTTTGCTGATGGTCCGGTCTGTTATTCATCACAGCAATAAAATTCAGTACTAAAGCATTATCCCAGTACTACTGCTTAGTTTTCTCCCCAAAACTTCAATTTTTTTTTCCATTACTCTAATTTATCTGTAGTTGGAATTAGGCTATTATTTGTATTGAGGGTATTTTGACTTCAAACTGGGCAGCATTGCTCTGCGAGATAAATATAAAAGTAGTCACACCCTTCAAACCAAAACTCATTACTGCTTCACGGCAGAAATAGGTAAGATGGTGGCACCTACCCACGCAGGCAAATGCAGTACGGTTACTACATATATATGTAATTCAAAACCAGAACTAATTACAGTAATTATTATCAAAAAATGGACAGGCCGTCGTAATTTGATGCTTATACCGAAATACATAGGGACCTTTTGCGCAAATAGGACCCAGAACGAATGAGGAAATTAAAGCAGGTGTTTGGAATAGCTCGGGAAATAGTCCGCTTGGCTGCAAATAGCGTAAAATGGCCATAGTAACGACAAGTACTTAAACAAGGTACTTATACCTACTAGGTTTATATTGGGCTACAAGGCGTGATGAAATTGAAATAAAATTGAACAAGTATGCAGACAGTGATGCATCATAAACGGCCGTCTGGTGTAGTGGTAAGTGACATGGTCACTACACAAGGGGGTTGCGGGTTCGAATCCCGCCAAGGGAAGATATTTGTATGATAAATATACAATAATATGTCTTTTCCAGGGTTATGGATGTATATTAAATATATGTATGTGTATAATAAAAATCTTACATTTATATCCGTTATCTGGTACCTGTAACACAAGTTCTTTACGAACTTATCACGGGACCAGTTAACGTGGCGTGATTGTTAGTAAATATTTATTTATTTATTTATCATTGTCTGTTTTTTTTATGGTCACCTGTATATGTTGTAATGTTGTTATATTCCGAATCCCTAATATCTTTCGCAAAGATCCTGACTCCAACCGGTGTCAGACTCTGTGGTTCAATAGACATATAGTACAATACATTCAGCTATATACCTACGAATCAATTAGATCCCAATGAAAGTAAGATGAGGTGCTATGTTCCGTTTATGAACTTCGGAAACCTCTTAAAATCAGCTGAATCTTAAACTTATTTGCCCAATTAGGCGGTAAACGACATTAAATAATTTAATAATAGAGGCAGCTACAATTGTATTTTAGTTAATTTTTACTGGTGGTAGGACCTCTTGTGAGCCAGCGCGGGTAGGTACCACCACCCTGCCTATTTCTGCCGAAAACCAGTAATGCGTTTCGGTTTGAAGGGTGGGGCAGCCGTTGTAACTGTACTTGAGACTTTAGAACTTATCTCAAGGTGGGTGGCGCATTTACGCTGTAGATGTCTATGGGCTCCAGTAACCACTTAGCACCAGGTGGGCTGTGAGCTCGTCCACCCACCTAAGCAATAAAAAAAAAAATCAATCTCAGTTTCGCAGCTCGACGAGAGCGTGAATTCCTTAAACGTCCGCCCCGACCAAACTTTTCGTTCTCAATTCGAACAAAATATGTAAAGTTTAATTCGGGCTAAACTTTGGACTCGATCGACTATAGGCATTCCAGTCATATTGTTTCACGGAACTCGAACTGGGTGGGCTTCGTCATTCGAAAATTAATAAAATGTAAATTCGACGACAGAGCCTCACTTTCCGCACAATTTACTCGCGATCAAATTCTTTCGACAAAACTTGATGTATACAAGTTGACATTGCTAACCTTTTAGGTGTTTTAAGTGGGATTTTCTCGCAGATTTTTTTCTTTTGAGTAAAAAATTATAATTAGCTTTGTTTTTTAACCGAAATAAGTGAAATGATTCGATTAAATCATTAACAGAGAGCAAAATTGTGAATGACGATTTAGAACCTCAGTTGCCTAGTGAGTGATACTCCGAAATGCTCCTACCGAATGATCCATCAGATGACTCTACCAGGGTTTGAATTCTAATGAAATGGAATTAAAGGCACCTACTGATTTTTCTAGATAAATACTTGTGGAATACGTGTTTCCGATTAACACTGAAGCTGTTGGAATAATATTGCGCAATAGGAATTAACTTCGGAAAACTTATAAATTTGCATAATTACTGGAGGTAGGGCATATTCCGAGTCTGTATAGTTAGGTACAGCTTCGGTATGCTGGAAGACAGGTTGTAGTTAGACGTAAGCAGGCATTGCAGGCAGTATAACCCACCTAATCGTGAGTGCTTATCATCACTTTAAGTCTTCAGTAATGCCAGAGGTAAAGCTATGTTGCTGCTACTAAGTACTATCTGCAATCTTTGTTTGGAGAAGGACAAGTCAGAGCACTCGGGAAATACCGTGGAGGGGAATTCTTTTTTATTGCATAGGTCGGTAGACGAGCTCATAGCCCACCTGGTGTTAAGTGGTTACTGGAGCCCATAGACATCTACAACGTAAATGCGCCACCCGGAAATATGAGTTCTAAGGTCTCAATATAGTTACAACGTCTGCCCCGCCCTTCAAACCGAAACGCATTACTGCTTCACGGCAGAAACAGGCAGGGTGGTGGTACCTACCCGTGCGGACTCACAAGAGGTCCTACCACCAGTAATTCATTCATTTTAGAGCCGGATGCTACGTAGCAAAAAAACTCTCTTTGATACAAGAAACGCCATGTAATACGGGCTCCCGAAGATAATTGCTCATATTGGGTTTAATATACAAAATGAGTTGTAAACTATAATAATTAATAAGCCGCCCATCGTTCCCTCTCTTGAGTTGAGCACACCGTTTGAGCTGAACTAAAACTTAGCTAATTTAACTTTGCACCGAATGGTTGCCCTTGGGACCCTGAAGGTCTGTTTATCAAAGACCATTTATTTCGTCATGGAATATTAAAGGGTGTCGTGTTTATTTTCATTTCTTAATTGGTTAAGTTCGATGTTTTCAGGGCGTTTGCTATTTCAATCAAAACATGTTTTTCTCGTTACGAAAAATTTGAAGTCGTCGTGGCCTAAAGGATAAGACGTCCGGTGAATTATTCGTGTTGAGCACCAGTGTTCGAATCTCAGGCGGGAAACAATTTTTCTAATGAAATACGTACTCAACAAATGTTCACGATTGACTTCCACGGTGAAGGAATAACATCGTGTAATAAAAATCAAAATGCGGCAAAATTTTAATTTGCGTAAGTAATGGTGGTAGGACCTCTTGTGAGTCCGCGCGGGTAGGTACCACCAACCTGCCTATTTCTGCCGTGAAGCAGTAATGCGTTTCGTATTGAAGGGTGGGGCAGCCGTTGTAACTATACTCGAGACCTTAGAACTTATATCTCAAGGTGGGTGGCGCATTTACGTCGTAAATGTCTATGGGCTCCAGTAACCACTTAACACCAGGTGGGCTGTGAGATCGTCCACCCATCTAAGCAATAAAAAAAAATATAAAAAAAAATAGATATCACGTAATGTTATTTGCTTCGAGTTAAGTCTATAGCTTAACCGTTCCGTGGGAGGTTCATCTCCTTGTTACTGACAAACGCGATCGTCGCACGTTAATCGATTTATTAGCGTCGCTGGGAAGCGGTTACCGATTGATAAACGCAGTAACGTGACGTCACCGCTTTAGAGATTCGGGATTCCATTGTATCGGACTAACAACTGTCCTATGCGTCACACTGAAACGTGTGAATGTTTGATTGTAGTAATGGTAGTGCATAAAGAAGTCGGCAATATGCCCTGAAATTGTAAGATGTTAAATAATAATAAATAATAGTTATTACGCATGGTGGTAGGACGTCTTACGAGTCCGCACGGGTAGGTATCACCGCCCTGCCTATTTCTGCCGTGAAGCAGTAACGCGTTTCGGTTTGAAGGGTATGGCAGCTGTTGTACTGTAAAAACTGAGACCTTAGAACTATTATCTCAAGGTAGGTGGTGGCATTTACGTTGTAGATATCCATGGGCTCCGATAACCAGGTGGGCCGTGAGTTCGTCCACACACCTAATCAATAAAAAAATTATAAAAAAATTTGTAAAAAAGCTTTCCTCTTAAGGTAAGAAATGTGGCATTTGAAGCTTAGACTTCGCGTTTCAATTGTGGGTAGTTTTCATTCGTTTATGGTGATTTGGTAACCGCTCAGTAGGTACTATGTGTGCTATGAGATCGTCTGCCGGAAGAGCACACGGCAAATTGACAAGAACAAAAAAAAGTTAAAGTTGAAATTCACGAAATTATTAATATTTTAAAATTCGTAAACGTCCTTGCAAAACGATGCCTCCAATGAACACTACTCTAACTAAAAATTTTGAAATTTTCGTTTTCCACGCAAATCGCTTCACTATTTTAAAAGTATTACAAATCTTTATTGACGGGGCTCGAAGCAAGAGTAAATCAGCTAGTTACACAAGAAAAAACCGTAAATATATCTGCAATCATAAAGATTTTATCAAGTTTTTTCGTTTAAACGCTCCTCCTGTAAACCTACGAATTTGGGGTTAGCGTAGTGTTCATTGGAGGCATCGAAATGTGTCCTGCGAGATAGAGCTTTTGCCTAAATCAAAACGGCAAATTACGAAAAATTAATTCTCTTTCGAAAAGTCAGACCTATTCAGAACTAAGAAATTAGCTTTTCGCCAGAGCTTCTTCGTGTTTTTTAAAACCAAAAACATACACACATGATGACGTCAGACTGTACCCATGAAAACCTTTGTATTTTTTTTTGTCCAATCCATACACTCCGTAAACGTCATCACAATAATTAAAGTATCCCAAAAATGTACTTGCCGCAAACAAAGTACGTGAAATATATTTAGGCAATACAAAATACGTCACATCCTGCGTCATTCTATCTACGACTAACATCATTCGTGACTCGGAGTAAGATACGTGCTTAATACAATTTCTTCTGGGTTGTTACATATTAAAGATAAAGATAGCACTGATATAGAAGAAAAACACGCAACCTACAACAACACGCGACCTACTATAACACGTGACCTACCACAACACGTGACCAACTATAACACGAGACCAACTGTAATGCGAGACCTACTATAACACTTGAACTACTATAACACTTGACCTACAATAGCACGCGGCCTACTATAAGACGTCGCGTGGTATATTATAGTAAATAATAGTTATTATTATTACACATGGTGCTAGGACGTTTTATGAGTCCCCACGGGCAGGTACCACCAGCCTGTCTATTTCTGCCGTCAAGCAATAATGCGTTTCGGTTTGAAGGGTGTGGCAGCCATTTTACTGTAAAAACGGAGACTTAGAAACTTAGGTTTCAAGGTAGGTGGCGGCATTTACGTTGTAGATATCTATGGGCTTCGGTAAGCACTTAACACAGATGGGCTGTGAGCTGGTCCACCCACCTAAAAAGCATGTGAAATATATTTAGGCAATACAAAATACGTCACATCTTGCGTTATTCTATCTACTACTAACATTATTCGTGACTCGGACACAATATGTGTTATAGTAGGCTGCGTGTTATAGAAGGTCACGTGTTGTCACATCGACAAACATACACACATAATGACGTCAGATTGTACCCATGAAAAACTTTTATGAAAAACTTTGTATTTTTTTTCTGTCCAATCCATAATTGCATAAATCCCATCACAACAATCCAGACTATTTACTTGTCCTTGTACGCATTATATCCCGAAAATTTACTTGTCGCATACAAAGTACATGAAATATATTTAGGCAATATAAAATACGTCAAATCCTGCATTATTCTATCTACGACTAACATTATTCGTGACTCGGAGTAAGATACGTGCCTAATAGAATTTCTTCTGGGTTATTACATGCAATATCCCTAAAGATAACACCGATTTAGAAGATAACTCGTTGTTCCATTTACTTTAGCCTTGAATAGTTTGGGTTTCAATAGAACAATGCCGCCTTGAAACACGAGGAAGTCTAATTCATTTCAAACCAAAACAGCTTTGTAACACAAATAGTCAAGGCAGTGATACAAATAGTAAGTACAGTTACAATTTTACTAAGGCTGTGATTTATCTAAATTTAATTAAAATATTTGTATTATTATTGCTAAGAAGGTCACAGGAGCCCATAGACATCAACAACGATAATGCCGACACCCGCCTTGACATATTTGTTCTAGGTCTCCGTTTTTTGCAGTACAACGGCTACCCCATCCTATAAAGCAAAATCATTTACTGTATTATGGCCAAATTAGGCAGAGACCCGTGCGGGCTCACAAAATTCCTCACCATCAGTGAAATTAGTAGATTCGCCACTATGAAACCACATATCCACAAGGATTTGGATAAATAAAGGTAAGTCGCAAAATTATAATTTGCGTAATCACTGGTGGTAGGACCTCTTGGGAGTCCGCACGGGTAGGTACCACCACCCCGCCTATTTCCGCCGTGAAGCAGTAATGCGTTTCGGTTCAAAGGGTGGGGTAGCCGTTGTAACTATACTGAGACCTTAGAGCTTATATCTCGAGGTGGGTGGCGCATTTACGTTGTAGATGTCTATGGGCTCCAGTAACCACTTAACACCAGGTGGTGAGCTCGTCCACCTATATAAGCAATAAAAAAAAAAGTCAGGCGGAACAAAAAAAGAAGAATATTGAGGCTGTTGTTACTCAAACAAAATCGTTATCGTTCATTACAATTTCGAATTGTTCTGAAAAAACTAAAACCTTAAAGAAAGAGCTTAGAAAAAATTGTCTGCCTCTCCTGGTTCTGCTTGTACCTGCATCTGCAACAGCGCTGAAATGTTGGGAACAAAATTTAAAGTAGTGGTTACTTCCTACCAAAACTATTGGTAATCATCATGTTCTTCTTCTATCTTATCCCACATTATTTGTGCTCGGCGCAACCTAATTATCCTCTTACCATACTGCATATTTATTTGACATGAGTTTTACGACCGTTACTCATCCCACTTTAGGTTATGTCTCCATTGCAATGTGCGAAGGAAAGGACTTTTGCTGTTATGTCTTTTGATATTTCTTTTAGTTCATCCGTTATTAGTTCTCTGATTTACATTTTGCCATTATCAAATATTTACACTAAAGTTCAGATTCCCAAAAGATAAATATATCACATTTTATTCGAATTAGTTACCACTAGTATCAGCTCAAATATGTTCGCTGCTGTTCATAGATCTCAATTTCAACGTTCCTCAAAATACATTGCCTGTTTTCCCTTCTGATAAATCATTGAACATCATAAAAATCACAAAGTTTCCTTTTTGCGCAAAGTGTAAGGCCTCTCAAACTACTCGATTTGGGACCTGAACTGTTTGGTAATTCATATGTTGTTCCAGACTGGAAGCTTGAGGCAGCCACAGGATGAGACCTAAACAAATACAAGCTATTTTCATACAAAGTCTCATACGACACCTCCGTAACATTGTGGCGTTAACGCACACTGAATACGAACCGGTATTATCTTAAGGAAATAACAAAACATTGTATGGATTTTTATGGCTCAGTCGAATTTTCGATAAAGCATTGTCCTCCTTCAAAATATATATACGTCTTTTTGTCGTACGCGTTTTTCCTTTCGAAGCGTAATGGAACATAAATTACATGTGATTGATCACTTTAATATGCCGCACGCCGTCTCATAGATCGTGTATATAATGAGTCGTGTTCTGTTTCTGTAATTCTAATAATGAAGTGTGATGTATGATTATGTAGCATCGCTGTGTTATGACTGACTGTTATTTTGGACTGGCGATTTTGTACTGTGCCAAATTGTATTTAACGGGTTTTTGCGGTTCAGTGTAATCTTGGATGCTCTTGGAGGGCGATTTCTCCCGCCATCCGTTAAAAATTATCGGTTCAATCCACTTATATTTATCTTGCCGGAGCGCGCGATCGAGTTTTTCGGTCATTACCTAGCGGGTTCTATAGAAATTGATAATTTCTTTGAGCATATCTTCAACGATGCAGGAAAATGAATAATAATTACGAATTATAAAATCTAAGAGAAATCGTAGAGTAAAAGCAATCTTGGCCAGCACACTCTTACTACTTCCCAGACTAATAGTATACGTAATGAAATTTTCATATTTGTTTGCCACTATTCTCTAGCCTCACTTAAAATTAATTTAGGATCCGCGATCCCCACCGAATGCAGTTCCGCCTTGTCGTGGCGGTGGGGCTTAAGCGTGCGTCCCTAAAATCGCGTGCAGAGGAATCTGTGTGGGACGCCGCGACAAAGAGAACTGCACCCAGCTCTCCTCGGACGCCTCTGCATTCTGCGGGGGCTACCTTAAGAGAGAGCGAGGGACCCTCTCCACGCCCTTTGCACTGGCAAAGGGTGCCATTCTGGGGATGAGGGATTGGCTCTCGGGAGCCTGATGAGCCAGTGGCACTTTTGTGTCTTCCGGCTGCGGGTTGCCATGTCCCCGGCTTCGGCTACAGGGGAAAGCCTTCCAGATATGGGAGGTACCGGTTCGCCGGCGTGGCTCCGCACCGCGTTGTGGGCGATGGATAGGCTCCGGCCACCGTCGGCCAAACCGTAAACCCCAGTCATGGGGAACGGGGGCTTCTGCCTTTACTGGTCGAAGCCGCGAGGATGCAAACCTCTTCAAAAATGCCCCAATCCCAAGCTCCCGCACCCGGCGATGGGATGTATGGCTGGAGGGTTTCCAGTCCCGAGGGTGTCGTAGATCCCAGGGGACCAAACCCCTGGTTAATAAAAAAGGAATTCATAGACATGATGGACAATTGTGCAAAGTTAGTACCCCAGGAGGGTACCGCCCGCGAGTCGGGCGGAGAATCCCTCCGTGCTTCCACCTCAGTGGAAGCACGCTGCCCCACGTATTCTGGGGGGGGCAACAATTGTCAGGATGAAGGAGGCTGTGCGACGGGCAGCGGAATTCCCGTCGAACCGAGGCGCTCCCCGATCGCCGGCTCGATGCGCTCTGCGCTCGCCAGCGACTCGGGTGCAATCAACCCCACCAGACCATCGGTGGGGAAAAAGAGGGGGCGAAGAAAAACCCCATTGCCATCTTCAAATGACGGCAGCGCGTCATCCTCCGGCACTGAGGTGCCGGAAAAGACGATGGCCATCGAGGAGGTGACTCCGGTGGTTTCGGGGTCTGCTGCTGCGTCGGAAGACGCGATGCCTGCTCCCCAGTGGGCACCAGTAAGGAGGAGGGGCGCGGTGTCACCGGCGACGTCGGTGGAGTCGATGTCGACGTCGGCTGCGTCCCTGGCTAGCGGAGACGAGACGTTCCGGGACCTCGACCTTGCGCTTGTTAATTTGGGTAAGCTGCTGTCGACTGTGGCTGCCAAGGGCGCCGAGCCAGGCAGCAGTTACCGGAAAAGACTCCGGGAGGCAGCCGCCATGGTTAAAACGAGGCTGATCCCCACCATGTCCAAGCTCCATGACTTGGTAGCGAGCCGAGAGGTGGAGAGCAAAGGTCACGTCTCTCAGTTTGACTCCAGAGAGAGTCACATCCCGGGAGACACCCCGGCATTGCGGGGAGGGACTCCCCTGTTGCCGAGGCCCGCGCTGCCATGCCCTGGGCCCCCCGCGGGGGCGATGGATACTACTGTGCACTTGCGGTCCGCGATGAGTGCGGTGGCACCCATGCCAGAGCCCACCTCCGAGGCCCCTGTTTCGCTGGCGCCTACTCCTGCGATCCCTCGCCCTCAACGAAGGGTTGAGCTAAGGCCTGCGCCACCTCCGCGGATATCGGCCGCCCCTGCATCTGCACGTAGAGGAAAGCTAAACCCTACGCCAGCGCGGGCTGAGGACATCCGTTCGCCACTGGCGAGGATGGTGGATGAGTGGCCAGCGCTACCGCGGCCCAGGCCTGCAGAGCCGCCTCTTTCGCCCTCGCGTGCTGCGGGGTCACAGAGGCCATACAATATGGCTGCTGGGACGGAAGAAGTAGACCACTCCCTCCCAAGCAGAGAGGAAATGGTGGCCTGCATTTCGCGGGCGGTGGCGGTTGAGGTTGGCAAGCACTTTGCCAGCCTCGAGAAGATACTCCGCTGCTCCAATGGCTCCGGAGACTGTGTCCCGGCGCCAACAAACGCCGCCGTCCCGCGGGGCCAGGCCGCCCGGCCGACCTCCACCCCCACCTCATCCACAAGGTTGGCACGACGTGGAGGCCGCAATCAAAATAACAGGGGTACGGGTGCCCAAAATCCTGCCCTGAAATCCCAGCCCCGTCCCCTTCCTCCTCCCCCGTCAAGCATGGACGAGGGTTGGACGGAAGTGGTGAAGCGGGGCAAGAAAGGTAGGCAACAGACAGAGGCTCTGGCAGCTCCCAGAGGGGGTCGAGCTCTGACCGCTGCAGCCCGAAGCACAGAGCTGGTGGCCGTGGCTGCTCCTCGCGAGAGTCGAGCACCGGCCACCAACAAGAAGCAGAACGCCAAGAAGAAGAAGACGCGCGCAGCGCGGTCGGCTGCCGTCGTAGTGACGTTGCTGCCAGCCGCCGCCGAAAAGGGCCTCACCTATAATGAGGTGATGGCACAGGCGCGCGCGGCCGTCAACTTAGCAGAAATCGGGGCAGAGGAAGGCCTCCGCTTCCGGCATACCGCCAATGGAGCGAAGCTGCTGGAGTGTCCCGGTGCGGATAGTTCTGGTGTCGCAGACAGACTAGTGGCGACGCTCCGCGTGGCGCTGCCGGAGAATGAGGTGCGCGTGCACAGGCCGGTGAGGATGGCCGAGATCAGGATCACCGGCCTGGACGACTGCGCCACCAAGGAGGAGGTGGCAGCTGCGATAGCCGCCCAAGGTGGATGTGCCTTGGAGAGCGTGACCGTGGGCGAACTTCGCTCAGGATACTCCGGAGCTAGGTCAGCGTGGGCGCGCTGCCCTGTGGAGGCTGCCACTTCCTTGGCTACTCCTCCGCCGGGAAGGTCAATGGGGGATCCGGGGAGACTGCGCGTGGGCTGGATAGCGGCCCACGTGCGTCTCCAAGAACCACGTGCCTGGCGATGCCTCCGGTGCTTTAGCACCGGGCACGGCCTCGCTAGGTGCACCAGCTTAGTTGACCGCAGCGGTCTATGTTTCCGCTGCGGCCAACCGGGTCATAAAGCGGCGTCCTGCACAGCCGCCCCGCACTGCGCTCTGTGCGCTGCGGCTGGGCGTAGGGCAAACCACCGGGCGGGAGGCAAGGCTTGCTTCCCGTCCGGTGTTAATACTGAACGCAACCGGCGCCGAAAATCAAGGCGCCGGCAGAAGAGAAGGTTGGCCAGAGGAGCACTGGCCAATGTTGCAATCCCCGCTGCGGCGCCGGTGCCGGAGGGTGGGGGCAGCGGTGAAGAGGAGGGGGCGATGGATGTGGTTCAACAGTAATGGACCGCACCTATCGCTTCCTCCAAGGAAACCTGAACCACTCCGCCAGAGCTCAGGACATGCTGTCTCAGAGCATGGCGGAGTGGTCCATAGACGTGGCTGTGGTCGCCGAGCCGTACTTCGTTCCCCCGGCAAATGATTGCTGGTTCGGGGACGATGGCGGTCTGGCGGCCATAGTCATAAGAAGAGACGCGACGATCCCCCCCTTGGCGATGGTGACCAGGGGCCAAGGGTTCGTCGCGGTGCAGCTGGAAGGGACCGTCGTGATCGGGGCGTACTTCTCTCCGAATAGGCCTACTGTCGAGTTCGGGCATTTCCTGGACGGGATCGGGGCGATTGCTCGCCGCCTCGCTCCTCGTCCAGTGATTCTCGCGGGGGACCTCAACGCGAAGTCTGTCGCATGGGGCTCCCCCCGCTCGGACGCTCGTGGTAGGCTGTTGGAGAGGTGGGCGAACGTGACCGGCCTCTATTTGTTGAATAGAGGGTCGGTTGCGACGTGCGTGCGGTGGCAGGGCGAGTCTGTTGTGGACGTTACGTTCGCAAGCCCGGCCATCGCACGCCGTATCCGCGACTGGAGAGTTTTGGAGGGGGCGGAGACACTGTCAGATCACCGATATATTCGGTTTGATCTCTCCGCCCGCTCCGCAGTCGCGGACGTCCACGGGGACCACCCCCGTGGTGCGTCCCGGTCATTCCCCAAGTGGGCACTGAAGCGCCTGAATAAGGAGCTCCTGATCCGGAAGCCTCTACGGTGGCGGCGTGGGCGCCCATGCGTCCACACCTAGTTGAGGTCGAGGACGAAGCGAGGTGGTTCCGGGACACGATGCGTCGCATCTGTGACGTGTCGATGCCCCGGATTAGCCCTCGACCTCCCAATCGTCAAGTGTACTGGTGGTCGCCCGAAATCGCGCAACTCCGCGTGGAGTGCGTTCGGGCAAGGCGCCAGTGCGCGAGGCATCGCCGCCGTCGCTTGCCGCGGCGCAACGATCCGGTGGCGTTCGCGGTGGTAGAGGCCAGGCTGTACGGCGCATTTCGCGTCGCACAGAGGGCGTTGCAGCTGGCCATCAGAAGAGCCAAGGACCAACACATGGAGAGTCTCCTGGAGACGCTGGATGAGGATCCGTGGGGGCGACCCTATCACATGGTGCGCAATAAAATGCGCCCATGGGCCCCCCCAATCACGGAGCGTCTCCAGCCTCAGCAGCTGCGGGACATCGTCTCGGCGCTGTTCCCGCAGGAGCAGGGGGGATTTGTCGCTCCCGCTATGGGCGCGCCGCCGGAATACGACGGCGACGCCCCTGCTGAGGTGCCCCATATAACAGGGGCGGAGCTCCGTGTGGCAGTACGCAAAATGTGCGCAAAGGACACTGCACCTGGCCCGGACGGCGTCCATGGCCGGGTTTGGGCCTTGGCTCTTGGTGCCCTAGGGGACCGACTCTTGAGGCTTTATAACTCCTGCCTCGAGTCGGGACGGTTTCCTTCATCGTGGAGGACGGGCAGACTTGTGCTATTGAGAAAGGAGGGGCGCCCGGCGGATACTGCCGCCGGGTACCGTCCCATCGTGTTGTTGGATGAGGTGGGCAAACTGCTGGAACGCATTCTGGCAGCCCGCATCATCCAGCATCTGATCGGGGTGGGACCCGATCTGTCGGCGGAGCAGTATGGCTTCCGAGAGGGCCGCTCAACGGTGGACGCGATCCTTCGCGTGCGGGCCCTCTCGGAGGAGGCCGTCTGTGGGGGTGGGGTGGCCTTGGCGGTGTCGCTCGACATCGCCAATGCGTTTAACACCCTGCCCTGGTCCGTGATAGGGGGGGCGCTGGAAAGACACGGAGTGCCCCTCTACCTTCGCCGGCTGGTCGGCTCCTACTTGGAGGACAGATCGGTCACGTGTACCGGACACGATGGGGTCGTACATCGGTTCCCGGTCGTGCGCGGTGTTCCACAGGGGTCGGTACTCGGCCCTCTTTTGTGGAATATCGGGTATGACTGGGTGCTGAGGGGTGCCCTCCTCCCGGGCCTAAGCGTAATATGTTACGCAGACGACACGCTGGTCGTGGCCCGGGGAGGGAGCTTTGCTGAGTCTGCTCGTCTTGCCACCGCTGGGGTAGCGCATGTCGTCGGCAAAATCAGGAGATTGGGCCTCGACGTGGCGCTCAGTAAATCCGAGGCCATGTGGTTCCACAGGCCCCGGAGAGTGCCACCTGTCGATGCCCATATCGTGGTTGGAGGCGTCCGGATCGGGGTCGGGGTGCAGTTAAAGTACCTCGGCCTCATTCTGGACAGTCGTTGGACCTTCCGTGCTCACTTTCAGCACCTGGTCCCTCGTTTGTTGGGGGTGGCCGTCGCGTTAAGCCGGCTTCTGCCCAACGTCGGGGGGCCTGACCAGGTGACGCGCCGTCTCTATACGGGGGTGGTGCGATCAATGGCCCTATACGGGGCACCCGTGTGGGGCCAGTCCCTGGCCGTGGGGGTAGCGAAGTTGCTGCAACGGCCGCAACGCACCATCGCGGTCAGGGTCATCCGTGGTTATCGCACCATCTCTTTTGAGGCGGCGTGTGTACTGGCTGGGACGCCGCCTTGGGTCCTGGAGGCGGAGGCGCTCGCCGCTGACTGTCAGTGGCGAGCTAACCTTCGTGCCCGGGGCGTGGCGCGTCCCAGCCCCAGTGTGGTCAGAGCGCGGAGGGCCCAATCTCGGCGGTCCGTGCTGGAGGCATGGTCCAGGCGGCTGGCCGATCCTTCGGCTGGTCGTAGGACCGTCGAGGCGATTCGCCCGATTCTTGTGGATTGGGTGAATCGTGACAGAGGACGCCTCACTTTCCGGCTCACGCAGGTGCTCACTGGGCATGGTTGCTTCGGTGAGTTCCTGCACCGGATCGGAGCCGAGCCGACGGCAGAGTGCTACCATTGTGGTTGCGACTTGGACACGGCGGAGCACACGCTCGTTGCCTGCCCCGCATGGGAGGGGTGGCGCCGTGTCCTCGTCGCAAAAATAGGAAACGACTTGTCGTTTGCCGCCGAGTGTTGTGGCATCGATGCTCGGCAGCGACGAGTCGTGGAAGGCGATGCTCGACTTCTGCGAGTGCACCATCTCGCAGAAGGAGGCGGCGGGGCGCGTGAGAGACGCACAAGCCCGCCGCCGTCGAGCGGGGGCCAGGGAGGCGGATCTCGCCCTAGCCCTGGCCCTCTAAGTGTTTCGGGTCCCCCTCATATGTCGGTCTGGGGCCCGGCGAAGGGGGCCTAAGAAGACGACGTGCAAGCTGCTCTGCACGCGTTTTACGCAAGAGCATCCGGGTGATGGAAGGCCGGCTATCCTCGACCCACGCTGGTTCTGACCCAGCGGGGTATTTCGTAGGATAACCAATTCAAACCGGCGCCATCTAGGCGGGCTTCGGACAGCCTGCCGACCGAGAGGGCTGGTGGTCGTGGCGCCGACGATCGCTGGCCCGACGTCCCGAGGGGGAGGGTGATGGGAGAGATGTGCTCCGCACTAAACGCTTCACTCTCCTCCCCTTGCCTTTTCATGAGTTCTGTCTCATGCGAGGGTTGGACGTTGGTTGTTGAGCGACAGGAGGTTTTAGTCGGTTCGACTCCGACATGCCCCACCCTCCATCCCCAGTGGAGGGTGGGAGTCAGGCAATTTCCTACTGACAAAAAAAAAAAAAAAAAAAAAAAAAAAAAAAAAAAAAAAAAAAAAAAAAAAAAAAAAAAAAAAAAAAAAAAAAAAAAAAAAAAAAAGGATCCGCGATCCACACTGAGCTGTAGAGCTAAATATTATTTTTATATCATTTTTGGATGTAACTTCCAATTTCTTATTTTATTTATTTATTCAATAAATAATGTGTTTTTATGTGTTATGTTTTTTTTTTTTTTATTATATTCTATTCCATATTATTATTTTCTATTCCAATCGCTGAGCCATCGCAAGGATAATTTAAGGATAAGAATTCATCACTTCTTATTATTTTTTTTAATCACCCTTGTAGGTGCGGCTCGAGCTTGAGCTTACGGCCAAATTGTTGGTAAGTGGCTTTCGTCGCTCATATTGGCAATGACAAGGACACAGCGAAGTAGCTGCCAACCGCTGAGTTCTCTTCGCAAATCGTTTGAAGAAAGACGTGTTATAGCGCTCATGAAACACCATAGAGGGGAGCTCATTCCGAAGCTGGATGGTACGTAACACAAAAAACCTCTGGAAACGCACTATGGATGAGTGAATTTCAATGTTAAATCCAAACAGTTTTTTTTTTTTTAAGTAACCATCACGCCACTTTAACTGGTCCCGTGGTAAATTCGTAAAGAACTTGTGTTACAGGTACCAGATAACGGAAATAAATGAAAGATTTTTATTATACACATACACATATTTAATATACATCCATAACCCTGGAAAAGACATTTTATATTTATCATACAAATATCTTCCCTTGGCGGGATTCGAACCCGCGACCCTCTTGTGTAGTGACTATGTCACTTACCACTACACCAGACGGCCGTTTAGAACGAATTAGAATATTTATTCGAATTGGAAGTCTATGGGCTGATGATGATAATGTTATTTCGGACGTTTCAAATATCTTACAGTTTTCGTGGTACCGGACGACGAAGTAATTATTGCTAATTGAACTAATTGAAGATCAGTATACTAATTGTATAGTGTACAGTGTCCTAATAGTAATTTTAATTGTATACGATTCGCGTAAGTCGAAGAAAATGCTTTACACGATGCTTTCCTTAGTCGTGGAATTCGTTCGTGAAAATTTGTTAAGCAGGTCTGTAATTATTTAAAAAGATAGGTACCTGTGGGGTTTGAACGCCGGTCTAGTCACATTTCTTGATTCGTGCACGCTGGACTTTTTATTCATTAGGCCACGATGATTTATTATAGTATAATAGATTAATCGAATACAGCTTCGGGACTTATTAAGCCATTTTTTTTATTTTTTTTTATTGCTTAGATGGATGGACGAGCTCACAGCCCACCTGGTGTTAAGTGGTTACTGGAGCCCATAGACATCTACAACGTAAATGCGCCACCCACCTCGAGATATAAGTTCTAAGATCTCAGTATAGTTACAACGGCTACCCCACCCTTCGAACCGAAACGCATTACTGCTGCACGGCGGAAATAGACAGGGCGGTGGTACCCACCCGCGCGGACTCACAAGTGCTCCTACCACCACTGAATATACGTTACTCATTCTTGAAATTCTTTATATAAATACAATTTTCTTTTGCGAAATCCGCATGAGTGTACTAAATAAAATTCTATTTGACAAAAAGCACCAATAACTTACATACTGCCCTAGAAATAGGTCTGTATTCAATCGTCATGCCGTTTATGATGTTTTAAGAGGACGCCGTGCCGGATTATGTAACCGTATCATAACTTAGTTCACATAAAAGAATTCGTGTGTGAAAATCAGAAATCTGAATAAGTTATATATCCTAAATAAATCTGTTACGAAAAATGAGCTATCCGTTCAGTTTCAATAACTTTGTCATCTTCAGAGATTCATTGTAGTTAATTAATGATAATATTATGACATTGACATAATCATAGGAGTGAAAAAGATGATAGTAAAACACGTGATATTTTTACCTAATCATTTATCCATTCTTACTTCAATTATCTTTTTTTTTGTTGAATCTTCTGCAATTTTGTTCTTGATTTATTCTAATTTTAATTCCTTTTAAATCTTTCATACACATAAGCAATATACAAAAAAATATATTATCTATGTTGACCGCGAATAGTTTCGAATAAGTTTATATAATATGTTGCGTAATAATTGAAACTTCAAAATTGTAGACAAAAAAATAATTTTACTTAATTTTTTTACTGTTGGTACTATATTTGTGTCAAGATAAGTAATAATAAACCCCTGGCATTGCTGAAGTCCATGGGCGACGGTAACCACTCACCATCAGGTGGGCCGTATGCCCGTCTGCCTACAAAGGCAATAAAAAAAAAAAAAAACCGGTACTACATAACGCTAGGCCGGAGCGAATTTGTCCAACTACAATAATAAAGCAAATCATGACACCAGAAATTTGATTTGGAATTATTAATCTCACGAGCGCGGTCGCGTGCCGTAGTAGCTACGCGCGAAAATATAAACGCCGTAGGTATTCGCTCCCACATTTGGATGCCCATTTGCAATTTGATTCTTTTTCCATCCAAACAGTTTCTAACAAAGCAAAACGGATAATGTATTCAGCGAGCCGTGATCTGGCGAAATCCGACCTACGGTTGAGCTGTATGGGATGTGAATGTTCAGTAGTAAAGTTTATTGGTGTACAGGGTTCCTTGGTGAAGTCTTCTAGAGAGTTCTGAGAGGCATCTATCGGAGAAACATCTATTGGAGAAGCATCTGTCTCTCATTTTATTTTTCTAGAAACTTTGATAATGAATCGCGCTAACGTAAACTATTTATCATGAGAGAAATGCCAGAAAACGAACTATAAAGACGGTGTATAGATTTGTCTGCTCGTAACAATCCTACCCGCAGTTTTCGATTAACCAGTGGTCACTCGTAACAGCCTCGAAATATATATTATTTACAATGTACAAATATGAAACATATAAACATCAAATCTAACTCTACGCAAAGGAATTACCATCCCTTTGCAAGAAATTTAACATTTAATTAATAATAAAATACACCTTTTACAGCAAAAAAATTACTAGGCTCATATCTTCGTACGTTGGAGCCAAACAAAAAGCTCCACGTTTAAGTAGTCTTAAAGCCGTGCATACCTTAGAAGCTGTAACAAACTCGTAAAACGAAATGTGACCTCACGGCTTGAGAGATAAAAAGGGGAGAAAGCCTGTTTGAGACAGCACGCTTCTTAAAGGATGTCTTAAATTAGATGCCGGGTGGTCTTTGCTAAGACGATGTAAGCGTATTGGTTTGTTTATTTGTAATCCAGAAATATGTCAGCAAGAAAGTACTATGGTTACATCTATTGTTACTCTTGAAACTGAAACTTCCAGATTGAGTGATTAATGTGGTTGACTTTTTTTTTTAAGGCTTAGATGGGTGGACGAGCTCACAGCCCATCTGGTGTTAAGTGGTTATTGGAGCCCAAAGACATCTACAACGTAAATGCGCCACACACCTTGAGATATAAGTTCTAAGCTCTCAGTATAGTTACAACGGCTGCCCCACCCTTCAAACCGAAACACATTATTGCTTCACAGCAGAAACAGGAGGGGCGGTAGTACCTACCCGTGTGGACTCACAAGAGGTCCTACCACCAGTAAACATCTGTACCAACCTCTGTTCGCTGCGTTTGTAGCCGGATCTTCGATTCCGATTTTGTGGTATAGCCTTTCTCACGGCTACATCCCTGGGTCTTGTTCAGTCAGCGAGGTTCTGGTGGGGGTAGGAAGCCTCCTAGGCCAATAGCAATTCTCGACTTGCAAAAATAGACTCATTTATAACGCTGTCTTTCTTGATCCTTCCTAAGCCTCGTTATAAGCATAAATATTTTTAACCTATTTGCCAGCTACTAGAGATCATCAATAGTAGATTAGAGCTCACCAAAAAGATTTACAGCCTAATGACATCATCAAGAAGATACACAGTACATCAAATCCGAAAGGGGGTCTTAACGCCAATCGACAATTATTTTTTGAAGAAAGAGATAAGTTGGAACTGGTTTTACAATATTTTCGTTACCACACTATCAATTATAACCTCTTTGTGTAATCCGCCTTACTATCCCTCCTTATATTGTAACCAAAATGACAAATGGCCATAGAAATCACACAATAAGGAAATGGACCGGTTTTTTTCGTTCCTCTCTTTATCATTCCATCTTTTTGTGGGCAAACGCTTTTATGTGCAAATTAATTTGTGTTGTTGAAACCGATGCGAGGGTAGCTGTTTGTATGCTTTTGTTGAGTCGACACTTGGATTAGGTAAGATGTTTTTTTTAAAAGATTTCTGTACCGACAAATGTTTCCTAATTTTTTTTTGTTAAACGCCTTTAACTGTTCTTCGATAATATATATACATATCGGCGCTTGAAAGGCAAACGTGACTAAGGGACAATGCGTGAACTTTACAGTAGATTAATTTAAAAGCTTTTTTAAGGACCTTAAAAAAACTTTTTGAGGCCTCGGGAGACCAGAAGGCCGGTACGTATTTTGCACAAAGTATTAGCATTGCTATCCAGCGTGGAAATGCTGCCAGCCTTCTGGGAACTCTGCCAACCGGTGGTGAGCTAACGCAGATTTTCTATTTATAAGAAGCTTTACCTAAATAATAGTAATTATTTTTTATTTTCATTATTTAGTTGTAGTTGAAATTTATTTAAAGTTGAAATAACTGAAAAAAATCTATTTTAACGAATCTAGCTGTAGGATTGAAATGACCTAGAATTTTTTTTTTTTTGTGCATCGAATATGGTTATTGCCTATCATTTATGTACAAAGAGGTTATTGTCGCTTAGTCACGTTTGCCTTTCAAGCGTCGATATGTTGGAGTGTGCTAGCAAGCTATACATACATGTCGACTACACCGCAGTACTCAAGGAACTGAAAGATAATTGAACAAAATTAAGGTGTGGCGTCTGCAAGTAACTAGGAATTCGTATTTTTATTGCTGTTAGATGAGCACGGACCACTTGATGGTGAGTGGCTACCGTCACTCATCGATAATAAAAAAAGCTAAAAGTATAGTCAAGTCATCGCTTACTGCTGAATCTCTCTCTGCAAGTCTCGTTTGGAGAAGGATATGTCCAAACGCATGCGAAATACCATGGAGGAGAATTCATTCTGGTCTCATATAAGAAGAGGTAAAAACATCTCTGAAAAAGCACTGTGAATGAACGCAGCGGTTCAAAATAATATGGATGAAATCTGCTCTGAGTAATTCGATGAAGCCGAATCGCATAGACGTATTTTCTGATTAATTTCTCAAGGGTCTGTTATTTGATACTAAGAAATCTTGTGGTCATTAATCAGAATTAAAACATTTGAAACATTTGAAATTCACAACAGTTAGACTCGGAGTTTTGGAGTTATAAGGATTTTAAAGTTATAATGAAATGTTAAATTGTTTTGATTTCTTGTAAAATAGTGTTAGATTGCTTTTGATTATTATTTCCTTTTCATTTTAATGAACTTTATCGCGTTAATAGTTATATGCATTGTCATTAAACGTGTAATTGTGCCAATAATTAATATGCAGTTTTATTTATCCACTTATAAAGCTTCAGAATGCAACGTTAATATAGTAAATATAATAGAATATCGTGACGCGTGTGATTAATTGTGTCTTGAAATTTAATGATTTGAAAAAGAAAAAAAAGGTGACTTTTATGCTTTTCGGTCATTGGACAAGTGATTTTACAGTTTTGTAACGCACAGTTACAAAATTATATTTTTTTAAGTCCTTTTGTTAGGAAGACGAAACTACCAGACAACTATAAGTAACAATTGAGACCAGTCACCTCAAATTGGACTGCGTAATCACTTTTTTGGTAAAACATACAAAACTATGGTATTGATCCATGAGAAATTAAGGAATATGTAGAAGTAAGTTAGGAGAAGAGGATAGTACTAGATGCAGGATACTGATACTGCAAGATATTCTTAGAATCAGGTTATTGGGAAGTCGTTTTCTTCTAAATGGAGCAGACGGTTTGAAGGGTGGGGCAGCCGTTGTAACTGTATTTGAGACCTTAGAGCTTATATTTCAATGTGGGTGGCGTATTTACGTTGATGATGTCCATGGGCTCCAATAACAACTTAACACCAGCTGGTGGGCTGTGAGCTCGTCCACCCATCTAAGCGATAAAAAATAATAATGTAGAAGTAAGTTAGGAGAACAGGATACTACTAGGTGTAGGATACTGATACTGCAGGATATTATTAGAGTTGGATTATTGAGAAGTCGCTTTGTTCTAAATGAAGCTGATGTAGGTCATGGTCATCATAGGTGGAGGTAATATAATAACACTAATAACAGCCAGTGCTACCCCCTGGCTCTTTCCGAGCTCTGCCTTGGAGTTCATATGCATCTAAAATGAGTTATGTGATCACTAAGTATGTTGGACTCTTTTTTTTTTTAGAGAAAAGCTATCACGTAATAGTGATAGATAATCATTATATAACATCACCGGATTCATGAAGATACAATCCCATGTTTATCTCAGTAAGAAATTCAACAAGAACTATCGCTATCAATTATCGTATATTTTTCAAAATCGGACCTCAGTTTCGGAAGCTCTATCAGACTTATAAAACATTTTTAGTCATCACAAACTCGGTTAGTATGCAATGGGAACGCTTAGCGGGTTTCTTCGTAAAAACCGCGCAATTTTTTCTCTACCCGGAGTCAAAGGACAGCGCTCAATCACCTGCCGACTGCGGTTGGGCCACTAAACGGGCTGTGGTTGGGATTTATTTCGAAGAAAAGGGTTAACGGCCTCTTCAAGACTTCTTTGATAGGGTTGACCCGAATACCTGGGATTGAAACCAGAAGCGATTACAGAAATTGACACCTCCTATAGTTAGGTAGGTTGTTCGTAGTGTTTTTTGCGTCTTTTTTATAGATAAACGTTTCATAATCAACTTTCTCCTATGCCTTTTTTTCTTCTTGCCCTTATTTTATTTTATGTGAAGGCGGCGATGGGTGTCTTCTTATTATTCTATATGTGGATTTGGCATGGCATGAGGCTTATGACTATTACGCAAGCCTAATGATCCTCTACGCATGCAACGTATAGTTATACAGAATACATATATATGTATAAGTGTACGTTCGAAATGAGTGCAGTAGAGTGGCCTCGAGCAGGGGGAGATGGCAGGACATCGTAAGACGCATCAAGTCTGTCCCTTCCAACACTACATGACGACCATGTGTCTGATCGTCATGTAGTGTTGGAACGATGAATTCTACGTATTCTATAGGATCTTTTTGTTTATTTTGATGTTTTTTTTCTTTATCTGTTTTTGGATGTGTGATTTATATTTCATAATTACATAAAATAATTCAAATCATTTAAAGGAGAAACCCCATTTTGGGCCTAAGCGTTACACGAATGGGATATGTACCAAAAAATTCGTCTATTTTGCTTGATTAACCTATTGAAATCTTAGCTTAATTGACAATGGCCAAGTGTAGAAAATAAGTTATATTCAATTTTTTGTTTTAAACAATCTTTGTAATCATCTACAATACTTATTTCAATATACGTAACTAGCTCCACAAACGCGCGGATTAGAATTAGAGCATCCATAAAATAGGATCGATTTAGTGGAAATCAAGTGTAAAAAATTATTAATACTCTTTTGCTTTAGGATAAATGACTGTTTTTATAGGTATTTTAATCAATGTAAATAGAGTATGGCCATCGAATCGTGACACAACTACTTACAATGGCGGCAATTCAAAATATCTACAACTGACAACATCAAATATAGCATGAAAGGGTAGTTTTGCATTTTTATATTAATGTGACTATGCCATAGAAAAACACAAATGTATCAAATCGTGTTATGTTATCTTTAATGTTGCCAACTGAAGATATTTTGGATTGCCGCTATTTAGTTGTGCCATGATTCGCTGGCCAGACTATAAACTTAATCTCATTGAATAACGTAACGTAAAGCACCAAAATCTACTAACAAAAATAATTAAAATAAATAAATAACTGTGCCATTTAGTTATGACACGAAATCATGTCGGCAACTGCGGCAATTCAAAATATTTTCAACTGGCAATCTTAAATATAACATGAAAAGGTCGATTTGGTACTTTGAGTTTTTCTATGGTGTAGTTATATTAATAATTTTACTGGTGGTAGGATCTCTTGTGAGTCCGCGTCTCCCACCCGCCTATTTTTGCCGTAAAGCAGTAATGCGTTTCAGTTTGAAGGGCGGGGCAGCCGTTGTAACTATACTAAGACCTTAGAACTTATATCTCAAGGTGGGTGGCGCATTTACGTCGTAGATGTCTATGAGCTCCAGTAACCACTTAACATCAGGTGGGCTGTGAGCTCGTCGAAGGGTATCTAAGCAATAAAAAATTAAAATAAAAAAGGCATGAAATAAAATGAAATGAAATGTGATGAGATAATATGGGAGCACGTAATGATTTATATTTTATATAAAAAAGTTATCATATAAATATAGTTTTTCATATAAAAAAGTTTTCATTAAAATTAAAATAAGACTGACCTAAAGGTCTTAGTTACCAGGTCATAAAATCCCTTAAAAAAATCATTTCGTGCGCAGCGCGTTTCGCATTACGTTGTTTTTAATTTTTGGCTTTCGTTCGTTTTCGTAAACAACCTAACGCGCGATTTCTCGTAACAGGTTCCATTTTTATTTTAAAGCAACCTGTTGCAACAGGTTTTTTTTAAAGCAACAGGTTTCGTAAAAAATTACTTATCTTTAGTAGGAAATAGCCTCAAAAATATCGTTTTTATTAAAATATCTCGAACAATAAACATAACCTAAAATGTAAACATTGTCTGATTTTACCAATTTGGCCATTGCTGAGAGACCTGAAAATTGGGCTCATGAAACCTTCTTAGGTATTGTAACTTATGCCCAAATTCTAGCACTGTAACGCCAGGCCCAAGTTTGTATGGATTTCGGGTTTGTCCTTTAGAATTTTCAAATACTACATTAAGTTTGTTATTTTTTTACTATCGGAACTGTCTTCTATGTATGGAGACAATAAATAAAAAACATAAGGAATAAATTTAGACTTCGACTGGAGATTCTTTAGCAAAAGCTCTCTAAAACCGTTCTGCCTTTCAATTAACTGCAATTAACGGTTATTAAGTAATACATTTATTTAAGCAATTTTAATATGCAATTACATATCATAAGGTTCCTTCTCTATTTCCACATATATTTTTTTGTTCATAGATATCATCATAAAAAGAGATTTCGTCATTTACTTTCTCCAATAATTTCTAGTAATAGAATAGAAACGAGTTTTTTATGGCTCCACACTAGATTCGACTGCATCTGCCGGTGACAAATGAACGCGGTTTTTTAAGTACGCCGTATATTCGTGTGTGTTGCCAGCGAAAATTCAAGCCACCCTTTATTACTATAGAAATAGAGTTGAATTTTCTATACACTGCCCGCAAAACGAACTTTGTTTTAGCGGCAAGAGATAGAATGAAGAGGCATAATGTAGAGTGTTTAAGCTATGTAGCGCTAAGTAGAGACCTTTTATGATATTTCTTTGCTGTTTTCGTGATTTCTTTGAATTGTCGCAGAAATATTGCGGAGAAGATTTTTGTTGCATTTGTATATATTTTTTTAAGAAATCTGCTGTTTATCGTTTTCGTAAATAGTTTAGTATCAAAAACATGTTTGAACGTCTTTTTACGTATGCTTATATGCCTTTAATTCTAAGGTACTTTGAATTTAGAGCATCGTACATGAGTCGTCGTGGCATGACACCGGTTCATTCGTCTTGACTGATGCACCGGTGTTCGAATTCCAGGCGGGTACCAATTTTTCTAATGAAATACGTACTTGACAAATGTTCACGATTGAATTCCACGGTGAAGAAATAGCATCAAAAATCAAACCCGCAAAATTATAATTTGCGTAATTACCGGTGGTAGGACCTCTTGTGAGTTCGCAAGGGTAGGTACGAGCACCCTGCCTATTTCTGCCAAGAAGCAGTAATGCGTTTCGGTTTGAAGAGTGGGTGGCGGCACTTACGTTGTGGATGTCTATGGGCTCCGGTAATCACTTAACACCAGGTGGGCTGTAAGCTCGTCCAACCATCTAGGTAATAAAAAAATAAAAAAAAAACATGAAGTATTTGTACTCACTCATACAAAAACAATTTTTTCTTCCGTTAGCGTGAAAACGATCTATCAGTTCACCTGGTGTAGAGACCATTTGGTGCCGGAAGTGACTTTACTAGTTGAGATGGGCAGGAGAGAGAGCATTACGGCAATTAAGATCGTAATACCGTTTGCTATGAAAAGTATAAAATCTATACTAATATATAAATCTTCAGTGGTTTTTACGGATGTTCCGTTATAACTACTGAACCATGCATCCGATTGACTTGAAACTTGGTATCCATGTAGAAAATACATGTACTTAACGGATAGGCAGCCCACTGAGCTTCTCGCCGGATCTTCTCAGTGGGTCGCGTTTCCGATCCGGTGGTAGATTCTGCGAAGCACGGCTCTTGCTAGGGTTCGTGTTAGCAACATCGTCAGGTTTGAGCCCCGTGAGCTCACCTACTAGTTAAGCTTACGCTGATATAGCCTCTCAAGGCTCTCAGCTTAGGTAGGAAAAAAAAGGGATAGGGATAGTTTATATGAGCGTTGGACTCCCTAATAATAATGACAATAAATAATAATGTTAATTTTAAATGCCCAGCGAAGCGGGCGAGTACGGCTAGTCTAGTCTCATATATCTCTTCTTTACTCTATTTTCCTTTTCTCGATAAATTAATTTAAAACAGCATCCATACGAATCGAATGACAACGATTTAACAAAATAACCAGCGAGTTACGTCGAATTAATTCATTGACCCGGGACATTTCTCTGTTCGCTACATAAATATTTATTAGGATCTCTGACTTGTGTATTGGTGTTTTGATAAATAAGAATATTATGGACGTCGGACTTTGATGGGTACGAGAAGATTTAGGGTATATTTCAAGACGATGGCTTCGATTTCCTCATTGATTTATTTTACAAATTGAATGAGCATCACAAAATTAAATTTAAATCAATAAAAAAATATTCTAAATTACAATATTTTATACTACGAAGGGTACTGATGTTATTTCATCAGTGTTCATTCTGTGCAATACTAGCTTATGCGTCTACTCAGAGCGATATGTCCACTATTTCGCCTAGTGGCTTTTGTGGCCTCAGTTTTTTTTTTTGCCTACCTAAGTTGAGAGCCTTGAGAGGCTATTTCAGCGTAACCTTAACCAGTAGGTGAGCTCACAAGGCTCAAACCTGACGACGTTGCTAACATGAACCCTAGCAAGAGCCGTGCTTCGCAGAAGCTAACACCGGATCGGAAACGCGAGCCACTGAGGAGATCCGGCGAGAAACTCAGTGGGCTGTGTCTGTGGGTTCATTTACTCGCCGAGCCCTTCGTCGCAAGCGACGGGTTCGACGACAACGATGACCGGTGCTTGAGGTACCTAAAAATTGGCATTGCTGACGTCCATGAGCAACGGTGATCACTCATCATCAGGTGGGTTGTTTGTTTGTCTGCCTATAAGGGTAATAAAAAAAAAATATTTCTTCTAGTTCAAGTAATTTTTATTATATGCATTGATTGAACAACGTTGTAATTTTTTTGTATGATTTACATTTTTTAAAGTATAGTTGCCTATTCTTTTTATAAACTCATAGGATTCAAGTGCCATGAATGAAAAACTATTGTTTTAATTTCGTTGTGAAATAAATAAATAAACTTTGAAACTATTACATTTTTTTCAAATTAATTTTATTAAATATTCTAAAATTCGTTAATAGCTACTAAACTCTACTCGGCGGGAAAATATCGGAAAGGTAGATGTTTTTACTATTCTGTTTGATTTTCTACATGGATATCGAACATTCTAGTTCGCAAAATACAGAATCGCAACTCCTTGTACCACTCTAGCGATATGCATCAACCTGTGTATAAGCCGTTATCTTATCTCTTAAACAGTGAAAAACGAATTTCTGCCGTGAAGCAGTAATGCGTTTCGGTTTTAAGGGTGCGGCAGCCGTTGTAACTATACTGAGACCTTAGAACTTATATCTCAAGGTGGGTGGCGCATTTACCTTGTAGATGTTTATGGGCTCCAGTAACCGCTTAACATAATAAAAAAAAACTATTCGTAGTAGAATTTTCCATCACTAGCGAGACGAAAATAAATTCTTTAGTTTTTTTTTTAAATGACTCCATTCCATCATCGTGCTGCAACATGCCACAAAATGTATTGTGTCCATCTATCTAGAGGTATGGCTGTCGGAAGATATCACAGCTCAGGATTAACGTGGTTCCGAAGCTGCTGACATCAGCAATTTGTTCCGAACACGACATGTAGACTAGGAGTTCAACACGACATTACTTACGGTATTATTAGCGTAAATTTTCTCTTGGTGTAAAGGATAAAACCCCAGGTATAATCTATTTTTTTTTCTCTCTAATTATTTCCTAACAACACATTGATAATATTATAATTTGTATAGTCCCACAATGTTATCCGCGTTTATTGTCATGCCGCGGGTGACGCCGCAGGGTGAAGCTAGTCTAAAAAAGTAGCCTAAGTTACTCCTTATATCATCAACTACCCATCAGAGAAGGTCCCGTCAAAATTGGTTCAGCGGTTTCAGAGATTAGCCGGAACAAACAAACAAACAAACAAACAGACAGACAAAATAAAAATAAAATGTTATTTTGATATATTATGTACTGTGTATACATACTTACGCATTTAGTGAAAAGTGGTAATTTTATTATTACAAACAGACACTCCAATTTTATTTATTTGTATAGATGATTGACCTCATCATTATCTAAAAAAATTATCTACAGACGACAACTGGTGGTTTTGGTGGAAGTTTCTAGTGTAGGAAGAGGTCACGATCCGTTTCAGGTCTTGTAGTTGTGAAATTTAGATTTGTGAACCCAGAACTCTTATAATACACGCGGCTCCTTTATATTTTTGTTCTAATTACTGGCTCTTAGTTTACAAGTCGGAAGGCCGGCGCCGAAACAAAAGCATCTATTTATGGCTTGCGATCTTAGCCTGCTACAAAAATCTAAGTTAAGTGTCCCACAATATCGATGTCAATCCGATAGAAATAAATGTGATATCCGACAATTAGGGAGTCGAAGTTAAGTAGAAATATAAGGTCGGATGTTAGGAAGCACTTAGGATCAGAAGCTCAAAGAAGGGTCGGACATTGACCCCAAATATCTTATGAAACCAGCGTTGAAGCCATCAAGGTCTAAAGGATAACACGATAACAAGATATCTTTGTGTTATAATTAGTTGTGGCTCCCTCGTTTGAGTTTGAGTCATTGTAATATTGCTTCATTTAAGTACGGATTCTCTGTCGGTTCTCGGTTGGAATCTTTGCTAAAGATATTTGATGTATTTTTGCATCGACCGAATATGTGTTATAATGAGAGAGAGAGAGAGAGAGAGAGAGAGAGAGAGAGAGTATTCTTTATTGTACACCAAAAAACAAATAAACAGTGCGATACATTAAAAACAAAAAAAGTACAATTGGCGGTCTTATCGCTAAGAGCGAAGACAACCATCAGGTGGACAAGAATCATTTGGAAACGAACTACGCGCGGTGTACCATTCCAGTGAAATAAATATACATATATGTACACATACATATCTCCGTAAATATACATACAATTAATACAAAAAAAATGAGCCATTATAGAAAAAAATTATTAAATTTGCCATTCAATAAAGAGGCCCGTTTTTCATCAATATGCATTTTGCAAATTTCTTCTTCAAACGAGGCTTGCGGAGAGAACTTAGTGGTAAGTAGTGGCTTGGCTTTACCCCTTGCATTGCTCACGTCCATGAGCATCCACCATCAGGTGGGTATGCTCATCAGCCTACAAGGGCAATTAAAAAATTACGCTATTTTATGCATTTCGTTTGAATCATCGAAATCGATTCACTTAAAAAAAAGCCGTCGAGTTAATACCCTCCACTTTGTTTGAAGTCGGTTAAAAATATAAAAACCATGATAATCAAAATGGCCGTGAAGCTACGCTCGACTTTATATCCATGAGCGCGAGATACTAACTATTATCGGAGGCGCCGTAAACTGTTCTGCCTATCTCAGATATTAAAAAAGCAGTCAACTGTTAGAGGCACTATTATACTGTTCTAACATCACTGTTTAAGCCTGTATTTTGTAATAGTCGAGGACATATTCTCAAGGTCATGCCGTTATATGGTTCAAGAAGTCCACCACCTTGAACTACCAGGTTCGTGTTTCAATATTGTGATAATCTACGACCCCTTTTTACTGGTGGTAGGACCTTTTGTGAGTCCGCACGGGTGGGTAACACCGCCCTGCCTATGTCTGCCGTGAAGCAGTAATGCGTTTCGGTTTGAAGGTTGGGGCAGCCGTTGTAACTATACTTGAGACCTTAGGACTTATATCTCAAGGTGGGTGGCGCATTTACGTTGTAGATGTCTATGGACTCCAGTAACCACTTAACACCAGGTGGGCTGTGAGCTCGTCCACCCATCTAAGCAATAAATAAAAAAAACAGAAAAGCATCGCGCCCGAAATTATGTAGATTAAATTACAAGCCAAGCGCGCTTACAATACAACTTTCTGCCATAAGATTTAAAATAATACCATTCATACAATTAGGTAACATTAGCCTACCTACCAAAATTTTGGGATTTTGGGCGGCTTTACGGATTGGATTGGATGTGTGGATTGGATTCTTGGATGTGTTATGGGTTCCAGAATTATGAAAGATACTGGTACTTTACTGGTGGTAGAACCTCTTGTGCATGCAGCAGAGATGCGAATGTTGCGATGGATGTGTGGAGTAACGAGAATGGATAGAATACGGAATGAATATGTTAGAGGAAGTCTGAAAGTGGCACCTGTGACAGAGAAGCTGGGGATTGCGCGTTTGGGATGGTATGGATATGTGATGAGACGAAATGAAAATGAGGTTGTTAAGAGAGTGTTAACTATGAATGTGGAAGGATTTAGAGGAAGAGGTAGACCTAAGAAGAAATGGACGGATTGCGTGAAAGACGATATGGGTAGGAGGGGAGTGAGCGAAGAAATGGTATATGATAGAAGAGTATGGAAGGAGCAAACATGTTGCGCCAACCCCAGGTGACTGGGAGAAGGGCAGGATAATGATGATGAGAACCTCTTGTGAGTCCGCATGGGTGGCTACCGCCGCCCTGCCTGTTTCTGCCGTGAAGCATTAATGCGTTTCGGTTTGAAAGGCGGGGCAGCCGTTGTAATTACACTGAGACCTTAGAACTTATATCTCAGGATGGGTGGCGCATTTACGCTGTAAATGTCTACGGGGTTCAGTAACCACTTAACACCAAATGGTCTGTGAGCTCATCTACCCCTCTAAGCATAAAAATAAAAAAAAAGATAATGACCAAGTTTTTTTTTTGCTACACGGCTGTACTATCTTACGGCCCATAAATGCCGGTTGGCGATTCCAGTGCGTTGGTATGAATCCTTTAGTCGCCTTTTATGACATCCTAAGGAAGAGATGAGCTAGTGCAATTCTAGGCTTATGTTTCATGACTGCTTATTCGATCTCATCTGTTATATTGCCGCAATTGCTTTTTTTGAAATGGTATTTATGGAGTTTGATATTTTCAAGCTATCCTTTCTAGAAACACGACTACTGCATACTTAGTTTTTGGTAATGGCTCTAATTTTTTTTTCCTACCTGTGCTGATAGCCCTGAGAGGCTATTTCAGCTTCACCCTAACGTGTAAGTGAGCTCACGGGGCTCAAACCGGAGTGTTGCTAACACTGGCCATAGCAAGTGGCTCTGCTCCGCAGAGTCTACCACCGGATCGGAAACGCGACCCACTGAGAAAATCCGCCAAGAAAGTCAGTGGGCTGTATCTATCGCTGGTCGAGACCTTCGTCGTAAGCGACGGGTTTGACGAGGACGGTGACCGGGGCTCTAATACACTAATATGCTCCACTCAAAATTAACCTAGATAGGAAAAGTTAAAAAATGTATCCCTACGATAACACAAGCCACAGTAAAGGCAGGGTATTCCAACCCTTACTCGAGTGAAAATAGAGTTTGTTAGTAATCGCTTAAATAAATATTCGCTTAAAAAATTGGTAGTCATACTTATTTTCTTGATGCAAACAAAGTAAATTGAAGTTGATAAAATTAATCGAAATCTCGCAGGGATGAAAGGAGGATTAAGATGGTAAAGTTTGTTTGACTATTGAAGCCTATCTTTTTGCCAGATTAACCTGAAACTTTGTGTGGAATTTTCATGAAACGAATAAGTAAATGGTGGGGCACAGATTTCAAGATTTTTGGAGTGCAACTACCATTCAAATTTATTGAGTATCTGAAGCATGTGCTTGATAGATGCTGGTTTTGTTGATACGTATTTTTTATTACCTTTCAAGGATTTCGAGCCATTTTTTGCCATTTCTAAGTGGTCAGTGATGCTGGAGGACGTTGATTTTATACTGGTGGTAGGAAGTCTTGTGAGTCCGCACGGGTAGGTACCGCCGCCCAGCCTATTTCTGCCGTGAAGCAGTAATGCGTTTCGGTTTGAAGGGCGGGGCAGCCGTTGTAACTATACTGAGACCTTAGCACTCATATCTCAAGGTGGGTGGCGCATTTAAATTATTAATTAATTAATCAAACGATTATGTTTGGCGACGAAGTATTTCTTTGTCCATGCTATTTCTCGATAAATATAGCAAGCGGAGCCAAGGCGACAGCTAGCTTTTAGAAGTCAAAGGGTATCTAATATGTTCATGTCTTTAATACGATAATCCATTAAGATTACTAGAACGTGTAGAGGCAGAAAATCGTGATTTCATACGATGTGAAGAAGATTAACCAATAAATTTAATTATTTATCATCTAAAGATTATAAAGAGGCATGCCCTGTGAATAATAATGTCGAAATTCTTTGAATTTTCTGCATAGTCTAATACTTACTTTATATGTCTCCAAAATGTTTTTTATTTAATCACGTCAAATTCTTAAAAGTGACATATTTCACTTTGATTATATTTGATTTTGTTTTCAAAGGCAAAATATTGGCTCTTGTTTATTGCTCTACTCCAAAAATACTTTGATAGTCGATTGACGAATTCGTTGATTTGTTTCTTAACAAGCTTAATTAATATTAACTGTTGTATCTGAAATTTAGCATCCAATTATCAAGTAAAATTGAATGAATACTGAGCGTAATTAAAAAAAATATATGCTGAAATTCTTGAACAAGAAACTTCAACCCAAATGAAATTAATAAGAGGTATAGCCAGAAGAACGACAATTTTTAAAGGTGGAACAGAATAAATAGGGCTTTTTTTTTAAATAAGCGAGGCCCTTAGTTCCCAAGGAAAGTAATGAATGTCCAACAAAAGGCTGTACCGTAAAAGGGACAGTTAAATTAATGAGCCGGATGGCCAGTCATTAAGTTCAGTTAACAGGGATTCACTGTGTCACAGCCAGGAGTGTTTGCGAACGAATATATTTTCTTTCCCATTGAACGGTTTTGAAAGACACTCACTGCTCTTAAAATGAGCCCACATATTACTTGAAAGTCTAACGCTTTGACGGCAGTCATTGGTAATTTGTTAATTAATATAGACGACCGGATAAATAAGTAAAAAAAATAGCAAACACATACACACACATATACACACACACGCGCACACACACACCGGCACATACAGTAGATAAGACCTCTTTCGAAATTCCAAATATATTTAACAAAGAAACTGTCTTGGACAGGAAATAACCCAGCCCTCGGGTACGGTATTCAAAGCTATTAATCCACAAGCAACGAAGTGATAAAGTTAGAATAACGGAATGGATAGATTGACTGTACTTCAGGACCGTATGTACAAACCCAATCTTATCGAAGCTGTTTCTATTCCCAGAGATACGCCATCGAAGCATTGGATTATTATCCATTTTCTTTTTCACGCGGATAAAATATCTAATGTTGGATAAACTTATCAATCTACGTACGTGCTTGCGGGGGCTTTTTATTTTTGGGGTCCACTTCTGCTTCAACCTTGGAGTTGGAAGCTTAATGTATGTTCTATTTGACCGGTTTAATTTTTGCGTTAGTTTCAAAGAAGAGTTACCTATATTTACGGAGTATCTCATTGAAACTGATGACTAGCACTTTTTCTTTTCATTTTCTCTCTCATATTTTTTCCACATTCTTGTTTGGCTTTTTCTCTGAAACACGTATATCCACATGTTTAGCTGTGTGTGTAGGTGTGTTTGGAAATACTCTTTGGAGACTGGTAGATTCTTTTAGCGTTCTTATTGTACCACTGAAATCAATATGTCTTTTAGCAGCTGGAGGGTTCTTGTTGTGATAAAAACTTGAAACTGATTAACTAAGAGCTAACAGTTATCAGTTGACTTGTTAACTTTGGTCTAAACCAAAAACATTTTAAGCTTAGAATGTACAAGAGTGTGTACACTAGGTACATGCCATTCAGGTTTCCTTGGCGTGAAAACTAATTTTATTTCTGTTATACTTGGGAGATATATTATGGAATTCTCTACGCCTTCAAGAAGAATTTATTGGATCCCAAAGAGACGACATCACACAATTCAAAGCTGCGTTCTTTCAGAATTAATAGCGGTATACAGATCGCAGGATGCATTTTTAAAATTTCTATTAGTTTCACTTTAGTGCTAGAACTTGTACAATTAATTAACAAATATGCGACTGAGTGTAATTAAAACAACACTTTATTTCTAAACTAGCGGCCTGGTCCGCCTCCGCTCGGGTCTTTAACAAAAATTTCAACGATATTTGACGTTGTTTTATTTTTTAAAATAAAAGAACACTTATTGTGGCATAACTATAATAGTTAGACATATGCTGTCGTGACACTTTTTGCAATTAATAATGTGTTCTACACAGTCGTATCATTATTTTATTCTATCATCAATAGTTTTCGCAGGGCACGCAATGTGAAGAATATTTTAGGTAATTTTTTTACAACTTAGGTTACATTATTGGAGTTTTAGTAGGGATGCCTAATTTTTTCAAAAAAGATTATAGCCTATGTCACTCGAAAATAGTGTAGCTTCCAAACAGTGAAAGAATTTTTCAAATCGGTTCAGTAGTTTCCGAGCCTATTCAATACAAACAAACAAACAAATCATTCCTCTTTATAATATTAGTATACCTATGAAATATCTCTAAACAACACCTTCTGTAGTGTAGCATAACATTTTTTTTTGCGTTAGAAATCCTAAAGTTTTCTGTGCGCGATGTTAATTAAAATCTCGAGAAGAGCACTCGATTTCATTAACACAGCTCGTGAATTGTGGCAATCCGTGCATTTAAGAAAGAAAAAAACTTTGAGAAATTATTTTTTCGCAAATAAAATCAATTTCGCCTCATTGTTTTCGAGTCACGTATTCATTTCACGACTTTAATATAACGAAGGCTTTATTAATATCAATTTGAATTCGTTTTACGATTTAGCGATTTGAGAGTTGGATTGTATTCAATTAGTTTTACACGGTCAAAAAAATTGGAGAGTCTTGGCTGAGTAAGCCTGATTGGAGGTCATTGCAGTCTATAGACTACGCGAATGCCTCAAGCTTAAGACGTGAGGTCGAAACTTCAGGTTACATAGAAAAAAATAGCTATCCTTTTAGTCTTGCCCTATCATTCGCTTTTAAGCTGCAATATTAAATATTCATGGCTGAAAAGACCCCAGTATTTTCACTCCACCGTTTAATAAGTATATTTTAGAACCTCATTTCGTTTTTATTGTCTAATTTAGCATCAAGTAAAAAATATATTTTTTCATATAAGTTCTAATACGTAAAACGGAGTGAAAATAGATGATTTCTAACCTTTGGCGCAAATGGCGAACCAAGTTGATCACTAAGGGAGATTTTCTAATTTTCTTTCTCAATTTTAATACTACGTGTCGAATAAAAATTGATTTATTTTGATTAAATGTTCGTATTTGATTCCATTGTTTTGAGTTTGGATTTTTTAACTTAAGATTTAGACAAAATAGCGTTAATGTTATCAGAGCTGCCAAAATTTAAGCTGCCAAAGTTCTGAATCTGTTCTGATGATGGATGACTGATTCAAAAACGCGATATTAAACTGTAAGGGCAGTTTTAATTAATGTATTTCAATAATAACTAAGCCCTTCAATAGGGAAGATCAAAGTCGTCGTCATATAACCTCAAAATCTTTTTCCCATTTCACATAGTTAAAACTAACAAGCTTAATCTAGTCGACATGTAACCGCACTGCTCACGTTCAGGCAGAATCGATTCCACGAATTCACAACAATTAGTTGTACAAGATAAAGTAGATAAACCTCCAAAGCCACATTAAATTGAAGATCCTATTATTATAAAGATCGGCCATAATTTCCGATAAACTGCCCATAACAGATTTTCCAAGGAATCCGCTCGGACCAAGACTTCTGTGGAGATATCAAAGGTTTTATGGACTCAGATAAGAGGACGTTAAATTCTAATGGTTTTCAAATGTTGCGGAATAGAATGGGACAGTCGAATAAAAAACAATAAAAAAAGTCTCTAGAAATTTCTTGTAAACGTAAATAAAGTAAAAATGTTCCTAAAAGTATATTACGAGTATGTATGTATTAAAAATCATTGTAATATGACAATGTATCATTTGAGAAACATAAAAATCTAGTTTAAAAATCGTTCTCTACCAAAATCATTACGAAAGACGTTACCTCCATGTCTTTTGTTAGTGGCTTGTTGTTTACCCACGTATGACGTCATGCGCTGCGAAGTTAAATCGCAAAATAAACGAAGTTCAAAACGAATTTTTGTACAACAAAATTAAAGTTTTGACCTCGCTTCTAAACGTCGTTCACGCCGGGCTGAGTATAATTTTTAAAGAAAATATAAAAAAGGGAAAATAATGGACAAAATCAGGGCAAAATGCAGCAGCAGCATTTCCTGACATATGGAATGAATTTCCTGCTTAATTAAAACCATTTTAATACGCTTTTATTAGCTTCAGACGTATGTATGTTAGTATGTATGTGTGTAACGGAATCTTTGAACATGATTTTGATTCCCTTCAAAACGTCGGATTAACTCGAAATTTGGTATACTAAGGACCGATGACAATTAAATGTTTAAAAAAAATAAAAATAAAAACAAAATTGAAAAAATCTAAATGCAACTAAAAAATGAAAAATAAATAATAGTTTAAAAAAACTAACATACTACGCTTTTATAGAAAATAAATTTTAATAAATTTGAATTAAAAATAGTGTAAGAAAAAATGATTTTATTTTAAAAAAGCGTGGGGTACATGGTATCATTGGTTATAAATATTTTATGAACAGATATGAGTAGAAGGGGTATTTTGTTAGTTTTTTTTAACTATTGTTTATTTTTTTACGATTCAATCTCGTGTTAATTATTTTCGACGTTTCATAGGCTATACAGCTTTTGTGATCACAGACGAATAAGGTTGTTTTTAGTTGTAATTTGAATATTGTGCTCTATAAATCTTAATTCTATCTACCACTGCCACAATACAAAATTCTTACTTACTTATTCTTACTTTAATAATTTATCAACGGCACAAACTTGTACCGTACCCGATCGGAACTACAGTCAAGCTCCAAAGCGGTTTATCCTGAATCAAAAACTTTCATAATGCTAGACTTTAGACTAGTTCCGCAACGTACACAGATAAAGTTCTAGCAATAAAGTCGCCTTTTCCTTGGCCACAGTTGAGGATATCTGCAGTACTTCAAAGACCCTTTATTTATCTATGTGTATTATTTATCTATGTATTTATTTATCACTAGCGACCCGCCCTCGCTTCGCTTCGGAAACATTAAAACATACATGAAAAAAAAAAAAAAATTTTTAAAAAAGTAGCCTATGTTCATCAGGGACAATGTCGGCTTCTAATGGAAAAATAATTTTTCAAATCGGTCCAGTAGTTTCGGAGCCTATTCGAAACAAACAAACAAACAAATCTTTCCTCTTTATAATATTAGTATAGATGTCCTTCTTCAAACGAGGCTTGTGGAGAGTATTAAGCGGTAGGCAGCGGCTTGGCTCTGCCCCTGGCATTGATGAAGTCCATGGGTGACGGTAACCACTCACCATCAGGTGGGCCGTATGCTCGTCTGCAATGCACAGCAAACAAAGGCAATAAAAAAAAAAAAAACTATACTAATATCATAAAGGGGATAGGTTTGTTTGTTTGTTTGAACAACACATAGTTTGAAGCTACACTATTCCTGATTGACATAGGCGAAAATCTTTTTTGAAAAAAATTAGGGATCCTTACTCCAATAATGTAACCCACATCGCGTGCCTTGCGAAAACTATTGATGATAGAATAAAATAATGCATTACTACTTTGTAGAACACATTACTATTTACAAAAATTATCGCAACATCATATGCCTAACTATTATATTTATGCCGCAATAAGTATTCTTTTATTTAAAAAAATAAAACAACGTCAAATATCGTTGAAATTTTTGTTAAAGACCCGAGCGGAGCCGGAGCGGGCCGCTAGTTTATTATATAGTGCACGGATATAGGTATAGACATTAACATGGATTCCGCTATCTAAGGCATGTTTTGAAGTGTCAATGATGTATTCTAAAGGTCACTTCTCTGTTGAAGCCTATAGCTACTTTGCGAAGCAGCTACGTAAGTAATTACCAAAAATTACGCTTAAAATTATACGGAATTTGTTTACTTCGGTATTCTTGAAGTGAATAAAGACAGGATTATGCAATCACCGAAGGATGATGAGAATATAGTTAGGAATCGGATTTGGGTTTGCTCGTATCTTCTGATTTGTACGTACCTACTGTAAGTTTTCGCTGCTAACATTTATAGCTGTTTGTTGCAAACTCACGAGGAACGCAGATTCAGTTGAAGGTTCTCCTTGTTTTTATTTGTCTTGAATGTCAATTTGAAGTTTGTTTAAATGCACGAATGCCGATCGTACTCCAATTTTTAGTATCAAAAGTGAACGGAGACATAAAATAAATAATAATAAATATTTACTAACAATTACACCACGTTGACTGGTCCCGTGATAAGTTCGTAAAGAACTTGTGTTACAGGTACCAGATAACGGAAATAAATGTAAGATTTTTATTATACACATACATATATTTAAGATACATCCATAACCCTGGAAAATACCTTTATATTTATCACACAAATACCTTCCCTTGGCGGGATTCGAACCCGCGACCCCCTTGTGTAGTGACCATGTCACTTACCACTACACCAGACGGCCGTTGTTGTATCTATAGGATCCTCTCTCTCTCTCTCTTCCCAGCTATTTATCCCACACGGCGGTGGGGTCAGCTTTCCCGCATTACTCCTCCACTTCGCTCTGTCTTCGACATCCTCGTCAGCAACATTGCATTCTCTCTTGTCCTTCAGCACTACGTCCCTCCACCTTGACTTGTGTCTACCTCTAGGCCTTCGACCGGGGAGGTCGAGCAGTAGCGCCAAATTTCTGACGTAGTCAGGCGGCTTCCGTTACACGTGTCCATACCATCTCAGCCACGCATGTGCTCGTTGCGGATTTTATCGAGGCTCGTCACGCCGCACATTCACCTCAGCATCTTCATTACAGCAACTCGAATGGTATGCACGTTCCTTTTGGTTGCCGCCTATGTTTCGCTGCCATACATAAGAACAGGCCAACAGGTATGTTGCATCTATAGGATCCGGCCACCACATATGTGAGAGCTCATGCTTGGAGGCTTGACTTACCCCTGACATTGTCAATATTCATGAGCGACGTCGAGCACTATGAGGTATTCTCTTCTACTTATAATCTAATAATTGTAAATAGACATGCTTTAACAAAAATCGACTTCAAATAGAAAAAAAAGATATTCCAAAACAAATTAATTATATACACTAAAAACAATAATCATCGAAATCGGTCGGCGTGATATTGAGTTATTCATCTATTTGTCGCGCACGTACTTAATGCAAATTTAAGTCTTATATGGTTTTCTCATGAATACCATTATCAGAACTGGACTAAATTGAAATGATACCACACGAGAAGAGTCAGCTTTCTAATAAAAAAATAATCGTCAAAATCGATTCACCCAGTCAAAAGTTATGAGATAACAAAGATTTATGATTCAATGATATGATATTTTAACCTTTTGAGCGCAAAATTAAATTGAAATAATATTTTATTTCTACATCACGGCCCACCTGATGATTGTCTATTGAAAGAAACCTTTAGATTTTATATTCGATTTGAAAACGATTCGTATTTTATCTATACATCTATACATATAAATAAAATTGGAGTGTCTGTTTGTAATATTGAAATAAACGCTTTTTACTACATGCATATGAATATTACCTAGTCAGGTCATAAATTCTGTCACATGTTTAATGTAAAATAATTGAAACAAGTTTATTCATTATGTAACCATTCATATACCAAAATGAACTTAACAAAACATAAATTCTTATGACACTAAAGTTTATTCAAAATGACCTCCGTGATTTTGAATACAGGCCTTCAATCTGCGCGGCCAGTCGTCTATCGCAGCACGAACGAGGTCCATGTCAATATCGGCGGCTGCCTTAATCAAGGATGTCTTGAGTGACTCCAAACTGGGATGAGGCTTTGAGCACGCCTTTTCCTCCAAGTGTTGCCATATCTTGTAATCTAACGGATTCAAATCTGGACTGGAGGAGGGCCAGTCTTCATGCCGGATGAAGTCGATTTCACGTGCCGCCAGCCAGTCTTGTGTGCTCTTCGCTCTATGAGCTGGCGCCGAATCTTGTTGGAATACCCAGTGCCTGTTATTGAACATGATATGAGAAACAGGTTCCACAAGGTTCGTCAGGACTGTATTTTGATACACAACTGGATTCGTTTTTACACATTTACCACAAAAATGTACCTCTGTTAAGCCCCAATAAGAAACTCCCAACCATACCATGAGCGAGGATGGAAAATGACCTCGTTGGACACGCGGAATACGGTTGCTCGCTTTTTCACTACTGTTTGCGTACACCTTATCATTTTGTTTGTTGTAGCTCTCTTCTACGGTAAAAACAAAGCGCGGCATCGCTTCAGTCTCAGGTCCATTAGACGAGCATTCAAACGATGTCCTGTTTTTCTTCGATATGCCCGAAGCCCTAAGTCTTCATTTAACACCCTTTTCACCGTGGTTCTGCTTAACCCCATCTGAAGGGCCAACAGTTTCTGCTTACGTTTGGGATTTCTTTGAATTCGCGCCTTCACAGCTTTTATCAAAGCTGGAGTCCTAACAGACTGAGGGCGACCACTTCTTGACCTGTCATCTACACTAGACTCTTCATTGTATCGTTTGATGGTACGATAAACGAATCTTTTGGTTATATTCAAAATTTTCAGTATGTTAAAAATTTGAATTGGCGCGTAACCGCAACGATGCAACGCAATAACTGCAACACGGTCTTCTTTAAGCGTCCACTCCATATTTAAAAATGAGTAAAATTCTAAAAGTATACATTTTTATTTTCATGAACAATTCGAAATTCGAATTCAATAAACTTTTTTGTGGCCAGCATTCTAAAAGAAAAGTTTTTACTGTGTGACAATACTTATGACCTGACTAGTTATATACGGTACATACACCAAAATAACATTTTTTACAATTTTTGTCTGTCTTTCTGTCTGTTTGTTCCGGCTAATCTCTGGAACGGCCGGACCGATTTTGACAAGACTTTTACTGATAGATGATCCTGAAAAGCACCCCACGCTTTTTTACAATAAAATCATTTTTTCTTAGACTCATTTTAATTCTGAATGAATTAAAAATACATTTTGAAAGATTCTATTTTTATCTAGCTATCTTTTCAGAAGTCTTCGTGGCCTAAAGGATAAGACGTCCGGTGCGTTCGTGTTGAGCGATGCATCGGTGTTCGAATCCAAGGCGGGTGGGTACCAATTTGTCTAATGAAATACGTACTCAACAAATGTTCACGATCGACTTCCACGGTGACGGAATAACATTCGTGTTATAAAAATCAAACCCGCAAAATTATAATAAAAAAACCAAATTTATTAAAATTTATTTTCAATTTGTTAGTTGATTTTTCTATAAAAGCGTATTTTGTTAGTTTTTTTAAACTATTATTTATTTTTCATTTTTTATTTGAATTTCAATTTTTTTAATTTCTTTTTTTAATTATTTTGTTAAATATTGAATTGTCATCAGTCCTTAATAAGTATACCAAATTTCGAGTTCATCCGACGTTTTGATGGGGGTCAAAATCATGTTCAAAGATTCCGTTACATACTAACATACATACGTCTGAAGCTAATAAAAGCGTATTAAAAAGAACATGATTTTTTTTAGCGAATCAAAATGTGTTACATTAAGAAACTCATAATAAGAAACTCAATGATACTGCCATGTTGTTGGCAGCTAAAGCCAGCCAAAAATCCATGATTACTCAAATATTCAATACCCGTAATGCAGTTTCTATGTACATATTATAAAAATCATATATCATTCATGCAATAAGCTCCCACCCAAACCCATAAGTTATTTCCGTTAAGCAATCTTCCCTTGACTTTCTCCTGAGAGTAGCAAGTTCGTGTGGTACGAAGGCTCTTAATTATTCACACTCAGATATAATACGCCATGTTTTGTGGCTCTGAACTTGTAGCTTGGAGTTTGTTTGTTTTTGAAGTTTGCACACCAGATTATTCGGTGAAGAACAATTCGTGATATTTGAGTGAATAATCAACATTGAATAAACTTACAACCAGTGGCTCTAAAACTTTTTCCGCCTGTGGACCACGTGCCCCTTATTTACGATTCTGGTAAATTCTTTTGAATGGACGACCGATACCTATAAGAAAATACTTACTAAGAAGATTTTTCAATATACATAATGTAGGTTTCTATGATCATAACCTACGACTTTTTTAATTCTACGACGAGCTCACAGCCCACCTAGTGTTAAGTGGTTACTGGAGCCCATAGACATATACAACGTAAAGGCGCCACCCACCTTGAGACATAAGTTCTAAGGTATCAATTTTGGCGCTGGAGGTATATGTTGCGGATACTTTGAATTACCAAGCTCACTAATGCATCAATTTTGACCAGAACAAAAATCTACTCATGTATGATCCGTCAGCAGTGTTTTTTTGACTTAACACGACTATGTACTATAGAGAGCAGATGATAATCTAGAATAGTAGTTGGGAGGACGGTTCAGTGATCAAAAGCTACATATTGAGGAACCGATGGAGGAAGATCCTTTCATTCAATGACAATCATTGTCCATAGATATGAGGTGCTGAACGTAGTGTAAGAAACTTGATAAGGTCACCCAAAAATTAAATTTCCAAACTACTGTTTTTTATTATAATATTTAGAAAGTCGGCTACAGAAAATTATTTTAAACTAGCTGACCCGGCAGACTTCGTAGTGCCTCAATCGATAAATAAAAGACCTAAGCTTTTGTATAAATTAAACTTAAAACAAATAAAAGGAATCCTTCCGACGGGGGACACATCAAAGGAAAAACAAAATTGTTATTTTTATTTATTTCCGAGCATTTTCATATTTACCTACCTTTTAAACACTTCCACAAATAATTCAAGACCAAAATTAGCCAAATCGGTCCAATCGTTCTCGAGTTTTAGTGAGACTAACGAACAGCAACTCATTTTTATATATATAGATAGAAATCTAAAAAATATGTCGAAAGAAATGCATTCAATCAACAGAGAGGTTAAAAACAGAATCGTATATAATATATTAGTTTAGATATTCTAAAAGTTTTAGTTGGCCAAAAAATATTAAATCAGCTCGAATGGGCTCGTGTTTATTCAGTGCTTTTTAAATTTGCGCTTCTTTAATTTATCGTCATAGATACTGTTGTATCTGACGATAAATTATAGATACTGTTGTCATTCCGATAGAGGCACCCGTCACGTGCGGACGTGCTCATCGACCACTCGATCGCCCGGTCTTTGTTCGCCCGGCTTTTGTTCGCGCGGCCTGTGTTCGTGGTACGTCTGCCGACTAAGTGCTCTTTCTGGAAGTTTTTATTTGTTTTGTTTCCTTTTGTTGTTTCTGTGTTCGTGGTACATCTGCCGACAAACTGTTTTCCTGGAAGTGTTTAATTGTTCTGTTTCTTTTTGTTATTTCCGTTTTGTTGTGTTTTTTCTTTGTCCTGTAGTAATCGTGCCGCATCGCCGCCTGTGTTCAATAGAACCGCTCAGGTCCGAGAAGTTGGGGCCTCGCCGCAAGGCGAGTGTTTTCAAGACCCGGGGCCGCCCCACCTGGGCACTCAGCGATCATGGACGCTGTATTCGCGGAATTCCTCCGACTTCGCCACCCACAGCTCGCCTCAGAGTTTCTGGCCTTCAAGGCCGATCACACCGCGAGCCCTCTCGTGGACTCCGCCGAGTTCGCTGCTCCTGCGTCGCCTGTACCTGCGTGCACAGCTTCTGCACGGAGCACCGCAGCCTCCGTCGTGCCTGCCGTTCCCGCGTCGCCTATACTGGCGAGTAAAACTGCTGCGTCGTCCGCCGTGGCCACCGTTCCAGCAGCGCGATCATCCGCAGCCTCCGTCGTGCCCTCCAAAACACCTGCTCGTAGGTCACCTGCGCCCGCCTCCTCGTCCTCCGACTCTGACTCGGAGATGGAGGTCGACCTCGCTCCCGCCTCATCGACGGATGGATTCACCCTGGTACAAAAGGGTAAGAAGCGTGCCGCGGAGTCTCGAGCTCCCGCGGCCGCTAAAATTAGCAAAGCCGCGAACGCGTCGCGCCCCCGCCCTCAGACTCCCGTTGCGCCTCCAGCCCGTGCCACTCCGTCGCCGCGTCCGGTGGCACAAAATAAAACCCAGACCCCTCCCCCGGTAATCCTCCAAGAGAAGGCAGCTTGGGATCGAGTTTCCCTGGCCCTTAAGGCCAAAAATATCAACTTCGCGAATGCCCGTAACCTCGCGAACGGCATTCAAATTAAGGTTCGAACACCCGACGACCATAGGGCCCTCTCTTCTTACCTCCGTAAGGAGCGTATAAGTTTCCACACGTATATGCTCCAGGAGGAGCGCGAACTCCGTGCCGTCATACGTGGCATCCCTAAAGAGTTGGATGCCGAGCTAGTCAAGGCCGACCTTCTCGAACAAGGCCTACCGGTTAACTCCGTACACCGCATGCACACAGGTCGCGGAAGGGAGCCATATAACATGGTTCTCGTCGCCCTCCAGCCTACCCCCGAGGGTAAGCAAATATTCAACATCCGAACGGTCTGTAGCCTTTCCGGAATCACCGTCGAAACCCCACACAAGAAAGGCACACCTAGCCAGTGCCATAACTGCCAATTATACGGGCATTCTTCCCGTAACTGTCACGCGCGCCCCCGATGCGTCAAGTGTTTAGGAGATCACGCCACGGCCCTCTGCACTCGCGATCAAAAAACCGCGACGGAACCGCCTAGCTGCGTCCTGTGTCGTACACAGGGTCACCCCGCAAATTACCGCGGATGCCCCCGAGCCCCGAAAATAAATCGCCGCGTCGCCCGCCAAAACCGCCTCCGAGCTTCCGGCCCAGACATCAAAGCCTCGGCACCCTCTGTGTCGCAGGCTAAGCCAGCGTTCGTTCCGGCGCCGGTGCCCAGTGTCTCGGCTTGGGCGAAACCGCTGCCGTACACGAACACGGTTACAACTCCCTCCTCCGCGATTCGTCCCGCCCCCGCAACTCGTCCCTCTCCCGCGACTTGCCCTCCGACCGCGTCCGACAATCTCGCTTTAGCGATCGACTTCTTTCAGTCGATCAACTTTGAGCGCGTTAACGCTTTGGGTGACGCCATTCGCGCTGCCTCCACTGCACAACACTTTATCGCCGTTGTGCAAGAATACGCCGACGTATACGCGTCACTAAATACGTACGTCCTCCCCTCACTCCGCCGGTAATCAATGGCGTATATAAGTAGAATAAAGCCCCTATCCGTAACGATAGGATTTTTTAACGCTTACGGTCTCGCAAATCAACGTGATCAGGTTTCTGACTTTTTGCGTGACCGTCAAATTGATATCTTTTTAGTGCAGGAGACCCTACTTAAGCCTGCGCGCCGTGACCCTAAAATCGCGAACCATAACATGGTCAGGAACGACAGGCTCTCTGCTCGTGGTGGTGGTACCGTCATTTACTATAGAAGAGCCCTGCATTGCGTCCCGCTCGATCCTCCCGCGCTCGCTAATATCGAAGCATCAGTGTGCCGAATCTCACTGACGGGACACGCGCCGATCGTTATCGCGTCCGTTTATCTTCCACCGGATAAGATCGTTCTAAGCAGTGATATCGAGGCGCTGCTCGGCATGGGGAGCTCTGTCATTCTGGCGGGCGACCTAAATTGTAAACACATCAGGTGGAACTCACACACCACAACCCCGAATGGCAGGCGGCTTGACGCGTTAGTCGATGATCTCGCCTTCGATATCGTCGCTCCGCTAACACCGACTCACTACCCGCTAAATATCGCGCATCGCCCGGATATACTCGACATAGCGTTATTAAAAAACGTAACTCTGAGCTTACACTCGATCGAAGTAGTTTCAGAGTTAGATTCAGACCACCGTCCCGTCGTTATGAAGCTCGGTCGCGCTCCCGACTCCGTTCCCATCACGAGGACTGTGGTGGATTGGCACACGCTGGGCATCAGCCTGACTGAATCTGATCCACCATCCCTCCCGTTTAACCCGGACTCTACCCCGTCTCCTCAGGATACCGCTGAAGCCATAGACATCTTAACGTCACACATCATCTCAACATTAGATAGATCATCGAAACAAGTTGTAGCGGAGGACTTCCTTCACCGCTTCAAATTGTCCGATGATATTAGGGAACTCCTTAGAGCTAAGAACGCCTCGATACGCGCCTACGACAGGTATCCTACCGCGGAAAATCGTATTCGAATGCGTGCCCTACAACGCGACGTAAAGTCTCGCATCGCCGAAGTCCGAGATGCCAGACGGTCTGATTTCTTAGAAGGACTCGCGCCCTCCCAAAGGTCTTACTACCGCTTAGCTCGTACTCTCAAATCGGATACGGTAGTAACTATGCCCCCCCTCGTAGGCCCCTCAGGCCGACTCGCGGCGTTTGATGATGACGAAAAAGCAGAGTTGCTGGCCGATACATTGCAAACCCAGTGCACGCCCAGCACTCAATCCGTGGACCCTGTTCATGTAAAATTAGTAGACAGTGAGGTAGAACGCAGAGTCTCCTTGCCACCCTCGGATGCGTTACTACCCGTCACCCCGATGGAAGTTAAAGACTTGATCAAAGACCTACGTCCTCGCAAGGCTCCCGGTTCCGACGGTATATCCAACCGCGTTATTAAACTTCTACCCGTCAAACTCATCGTGATGTTGGCATCTATTTTCAATGCCGCTATGGCGAACTGTATCTTTCCCGCGGTGTGGAAAGAAGCGGACGTTATCGGCATACATAAACCCGGTAAACCAAAAAATCATCCGACGAGTACCGCCCGATTAGCCTCCTCATGTCTCTAGGCAAGCTGTATGAGCGTCTGCTCTACAAGCGCCTCAGAGATTTCGTCTCATCCAAGGGCATTCTCATCGATGAACAATTCGGATTCCGTACAAATCACTCATGCGTTCAACAGGTGCACCGCCTCACGGAGCACATTCTTGTGGGGCTTAATCGACCAAAACCGTTATACACAGGAGCTCTCTTCTTCGACGTCGCAAAAGCGTTCGACAAAGTCTGGCACAACGGTTTGATTTTCAAACTATTCAACATGGGTGTGCCGGATAGTCTCGTGCTCATCATACGAGACTTCTTGTCGAACCGCTCTTTTCGATATCGAGTCGAGGGAACCCGCTCCTCCCCATGACCTCTCACAGCTGGAGTCCCGCAAGGCTCTGTCCTTTCACCCCTCCTATTTAGCTTATTCGTTAACGATATTCCCCGGTCGCCGCCGACCCATTTAGCTTTATTCGCCGACGACACGACTGTTTACTATTCCTGTAGAAACAAGTCCCTAATCGCGAAGAAGCTTCAGAGCGCAGCCCTAGCCCTAGGACAGTGGTTCCGAAAATGGCGCATAGACATCAACCCAGCGAAAAGTACTGCGGTGCTATTTCAGAGGGGAAGCTCCACACGGATTTCCTCCCGTATTAGGAGGAGGAATCTCACACCCCCGATTACTCTCTTTAGTCAATCCATACCCTGGGCCAGGAAGGTCAAGTACCTGGGCGTTACCCTGGATGCATCGATGACATTCCGCCCGCATATAAAATCAGTCCGTGACCGTGCCGCGTTTATTCTCGGTAGACTCTACCCCATGATCTGTAAGCGGAGTAAAATGTCCCTTCGGAACAAGGTGACACTTTACAAAACTTGCATAAGGCCCGTCATGACTTACGCGAGTGTGGTGTTCGCTCACGCGGCCCGCACACACATAGACACCCTCCAATCCCTACAATCCCGCTTTTGCAGGTTAGCCGTCGGGGCTCCGTGGTTCGTGAGGAACGTTGACCTACACGACGACCTGGGCCTCGAATCAATTCGGAAATACATGAAGTCAGCGTCGGAACGATACTTCGATAAGGCTATGCGTCATGATAATCGCATTATCGTAGCCGCCGCTGACTACTCCCCGAATCCTGATCATGCAGGAGCCAGTCACCGTCGACGCCCTAGACACGTCCTTACGGATCCATCAGATCCAATAACCTTTGCACTAGACGTCTTCAGCTCTAGGAGCAGGCTTAGGGACCTCGGTAACCGTACTCGTCGAACTCGACAAAGAGTTCGCCGTGCAACCTAACCCATGAATCAGCTCGCTGAGTTTCTCGCCGGATCTTCTCAGCGGGTCGCGATTCCGATCCGGTAGTAGATTCATTCGCGAAGCAGCTACTCTTGAGTTGTTAGGTCTCCTTCGGAGGCGCTCGGGCAGCTGTTAGCAAATCCCACCCCTCCTGGCTGAGCCTTTGCTCGCCCACCTGTCCTGGTGAAACTGGAAAGGCCTCCGGGCCACCAGTAATCCTTCAATCATAAAAAAAAAAAAAAAAGATACTGTTGTAATACAACAAGCTATTACCGGATCTGAACGCTGTGATAATATCCAACAATTATTGGGCATGGAAATTAAGCCAGTATCGTTAGACCCTACTCATCATTGTGACTCCTTACTTAAAGTTAATGAATACATTGCTTAGATGTACACGATTTTATAAAACATTTTAGCTCTAAAAGATTTTTAGATAACAAAACTGAATAAGTTGTTCCGGTCGAACTCGTACGAGGGAAACTTTAGATGTATTTTATTCTTGGTCACTTCGGACGTACATAGCTTCAGACTTGATTTATAGTTTTAAAAAGTTTAAGTTCTGTAGGAATTTGCAACAACCGAGCGTAAAGGAAGACGGACTATTTTGTAGATGTTATTAAAATACCTTTTCGGTTTGAAGGTACAACGCAATTTGAACCTAGTTGTTAGTTAGAGAAGATAATTTTTGTTGTGTAGGTGCAGATTTAGATATTACTTTAGTAATTAAAAACAAAATTTGTTCTTTTATGAAGGAAGTATTACTCGTTGCCCGGAGGCCTTTCCAGATTTCAGATTCACCAGGACATGTGGGCGAGCAAAGGCTCAGCCAGGATGGATAAGATTTACTAACAGCTGCCCGAGGGTCTCCAAAGGAGATCTAACAACTCAAGAGCAGCTGTTTCGCGATTGAATCTTGGTGTGGGCTATATTGTTTTGCGTACCTGTGACACTGTTTCACACTGTGGAGCAGACGGATTCTCGAGTGGAGACCGCGCAGCGGAAGACGTAACGTGGGACGCCCCCTGGCTAGGTGGTGCGATGACCTCCGCACGGTGGACGGCACGAAGTGGATGAGGAGAGCCGTAGACCGGGCTCAGTGATGTGGGTTGGGAGAGGCTTATGTCCAGCAGTGGACGACTGTGGGCTGTTGATGGTGATGATGATGATGACACTGTTTCTAGCCCCGGCAGGGAGAAGTAAAATACGTAACCCGACAACCGAAAGGTTAGATAGAGTGAAATGATGTATTTAGAAGCTTTGGAGTCATTCAAATCGCGGTTGTTACAGAATTACACAAGATATTTTAATCGACTTCAAAAAAGGAGGATGTTACGATGCGACCGTATTTTTTATGCACGTGAATTCAGAACATCCTATTTTTTATTACCCCCTATAGACAGACGAACACACGGCCCACCTGGTGAGTGGTTACCGTCGCCCATGGACGTAAGCAATGGCATAGGTAGAGCCAAGCCGCTGCCTACCGGTTAATACTTTCTATGTGAACCGATTTCGATATTTTTTTTATTTTTGTTTTTCTCATGCTCTCAAAAATTAGATCTTTGGGTTATATTTAATTGTCTTCAACTACACTGATGATGTTTTCATATGAGAATAAATAATATTATTTTGTTGTAGTCGACTTACTTTTTTGTTCATATTTTGTATTATGGGTTTAAATTTTGCAAAACAAGCTCGCTAGATTAGATTCAATTCTTCTCGGGACTGTGGCTTATTTTAGAACTGGTGATATAAACAGCTATGGAATTCAATAAGTATGCTACACGAGATTCGAATCTGAAATAAATGATTTTGAATATGACGAACAAACAAACAAAACAAAAGCAACCTTTTTCTGCTCATTAATCTGCTTTGTTTACCTGTTCAAAGTTTCAATTTCACCATCGTCGGAGGATACACCTCAACTATTTTAATTAAAATCTGAACACAAAGAATGTGAGATATTAAAGGACGATAAAGCTATGAAAGGACTAAGGAAATTTATGCTTTTTTAAATATTTCGGTTGAGACAAGGCACGTTTTCGTTTAACAATGAATTTTTGGGCATAGAAGCTAAAGCTTTTTTACTGGTGGTCGGACCGCTTGTGAGTTCGCGCGGGTAGGTACCACCGCCCTGCCTATTTCTGCCGTGAAGCAGTAATGCGTTTCGGTTTGAAGGGTGGGGCAGCCGTTTTAACTATACTGAGATCTTAGAACTTATATCTCAAGGTGGGTGGCGTATTTACGTGTTGTAGATGTCCATGGGTTCCAGTAGCCACTTAACAGCAGGTGGGCTGTGAGCTAGTCCACCCATCTAAGCAATAAATAAAAAAAAGCTTTTCTCAAGCTCTTCATCTAAAGTTATCACTTTAAATAATGTTGCTTCGTTTCGACGTGAAAGAAGGACAAACAAAAGAACACACTTTCACATTTATAATATCTTCTTCTGAGTCGGTCTCTTCATTGCTGAAGGTCGGGTCTAGTTTGAAATGTTGACCACTTGATGCACAATGCTACCCTACGTCTTCTTGTCCTGGGCGGTCTATATAGCCTCGGTTATTGGTAGGTCGGTGAGTGTCTTCCAGATCAGACCAGCGGGTAGGTGAGCGTCCGCGTGATCTTCTCCCGTCAACCTGACCAACTACCATCAGCTTCTCTAAGTTATTGGGGTCTCTACGAGCGATGTGATTGAAGTACGTGAGAATACGTTGGAAGCAGATAGCGGACAGCCTTGTGGTAATACCGAACTCCGTCAGAATGGATAAGTTGGTAAGTTGTAGGATAAGTTGGTGTGTTGTAACTTACTTGAGACCTTAGAACTTATATCTCAAGGTGGGTGGCGCATTTACGTTGTGGATGTCTATGGACTCCAGTAACCACTTAACACCAGGTGGGCTGTGAGCTCGTCCACCCAAAGTTGGTCCAGCGTGCAGTCCACGGTATCCGCCTCAAACAACACATTTCAAAAGCGTCGATTTTTGCCCTTTCACTCCGTCTTATCGTCCAGGATTCGGCGCTTTAATGGAAAAGACCAATGTACGGTTTTGCGGCATATATTGCGGTCTTAATATTAAAATAATAATAAAAAAGCAAGCAGTATGCATTTCAAACTAGGTCTAACCCAGGATAAATAATAACTATACATAATTATATACATGCGACTGTGTCGTATAGCAACATTTTTTTTATAGTTTAGGTTACCGAAGCTCATAAACATCTACAATGTAAATGCGCCACCCACCTTGAGATATGAGTTCTAAGGTCTCAGTATGTTACAACAGCTGCCCCACCATTCAAACCGAAATGCATTACTGCTTTACGGCAAAAATAGGCAGAGTGGTGGTAACTACCCGTGCGGACTCACAAGAGGTCTTACCACCAGGAATTACGCAAATTATAATTTTTTATTATACGATTTTATTCTTTCACCGTGGAAGTCAATCGTGAAAATTTGCTGAGTACGTATTTCGTTAGAAAAATTGGTAGCCGCCTGCGGCATTCGAACAAGATACGAATGCACCGGACGTCTTATCCTTTAGGTCACGACCACTTACATTTCGACTTAAGGACGTTGGCTACATTTGGGAGTGCTTGTGAACCAGCCTTTTATTACATTACTAGCTTCTTAGATTTGTGAGTTTGTAGACATAATCAAAACTGCTTTATTTGTAGTTTATAAGCACAAATATAATCTCGAAAACGACTTTGTGTTGTTCTTGTATATACATGCGGCGCATATGATGGTAACTTGTTACAAAAAAAAAATCTTATTCTGGCACATATTGTCTTGTACATTGTGAGATGCGTCCAATCTGTTCCCTCCGTGGCTAGTATCAATCACGACGACTTTGTCAAGAACAAAACGCTTAAGTAAAAAATTGTGTGAAGATTTGCATAAAAAATGTTACATAAAACACACACACACACACACACACCATTAGTATACTTTAAAAGTAAAATTAGAATTTAGTTACACAACGTGTTGCCTTCGCATTTGCTTGGGACAGACAGGCTCTTTCGCATTCTCGTACGTTTTGAGTTGCGTCCCAAGTAACAAGAGTTAGCGATTTTTTATTTACATCCCCATGCGTGTTCATATTTACTAGCGATAATAGTTTTATTGACTTATTACATCGGAGCTCATTACACTAGGAACGTTGTCACTCTAACAATATCCCTTATATCATGACGGGCCTATACAAACTGGATTGTGTGATTGCTTGCAAGAGGAATAATTAGGCTTAGTGTTGCTGTGGGTTCACATTTATGTGTATATAGGTATACATAAAAATTTGAGGGTATCATTTGAATAAGCGATGTCGCTGTGTGGTTTTTATAAACCTGTTCAGCGGAGTATTCCGTAGGATAGCTCACTCTAACCAGCGCCACCTAGGCGCGCTTCGGATAGCCTGCCGAACAAAGGGCTGGTGGTCGTGGCGCCGACGACCGCCGGTCCGGCGTCCCGAGGGGGAGGGTGATGGGAGAGATGTGCTCCGCACTAAACGCTTCACTTTCCCCCCTTTGCCTTTTCATGAGTTCTGTCTCATGCGAGGCTTGGACGTGGGTTGTTGAGTGACAGGAGGTCTTAGTCAGTTCGCCTCTGACATGCCCCGCCCTCCATCCCCAATGGAGGGCGGAAGTCCGGCGATTTCCTCATGACCAAAAAAAAATTATCGCTTCGTTACCTATTTGTTAAATTGTTATCTGCGTACTTCAATTGAACCATGGGACGTTTGAATGGTGTTAATTTAATATTCACTATAAAATAATATTCTAGATGCTTATGAATTACGTCCGCGTCAAAAAGGTCTTCGCCAGCTCGCTAGAACATCTTATTTAAGCTCAAGCGAGCGTGATGTATCCGGGATTTCCTTGCATTTTCTATTCGATAAAGGACTTCTGCTTAATATATTTATTAGCACCGAATTTAGGGGGTCTGATGCGGGTTGCGCCATTTTCGACTAAAGAACAAAACTCTAGAATTTGTTTTACGGTGAATTCGAACGCTATAAAAACAAGAATTCGTGGTATCTTTAATAATTGCTGTAACAACGTTAATAATGCATAATCGGAAGTTACAAAATAATGATCCAATAAAAATTCACCTACCACCTCTCATAAGATCGACTTGCTTTGAATACTGTCGTTACTGGTATTTTCTTATCTAATTTAGTAATCTTCTTAGATACCTACAAGCATCATGACAATGTAAGAAAAAAATACAGTAAAGTGATTATCGTAAAACAAAGAATCTATTTTAAAATGTGATATAAAACAGATTTCAGCCATTTTTTCAAGCTACATTAAAAATTATCTACACCCGAGAGCCAATGTCCCTATAATGGCCATACCATTAAATTCAGATGAACTACAAAATCTGCTTTCAGTAGTAAAAATAATAATTTCGATAGTATTTCGGCTTAGACCAAACATCGGCCCGGTGTCATAAACATAGGGGGAAGGTTTCAGCAAATAGTGAAACTGAGTTGTTTGCGCGTAACGCGAATCGCAACCGTTAAGCTTTATTTCTTTGTTTACTACATGTTTTTTACGCTTTTATTGAGTAAATCTACTCTTAATTTGTTTTTTGTGGCTCCTTCGAGCGTCATTATGAAGAATTATTTAAATTCTTTTCTGAATTCAATGCATAAAGTTCTTCAGTGAGAGACGCGTGCTGTTATAGCAATAATTTATCTGATAAAAACAAGAGAAACTATTGTTAGAGCATTCCGATCTGTTCCATTATCTACAAATGGTCCAAAACGACTTTTGAGGCGAAACATTTCATGATTTTGTTTTATAAATTTATGTTTACCTCCATTGACTCGTTTTACCCACATTTATCGATTTTGATTAACAAATCGCTAATTTTTTATTGCTCGTGTCGGTAGATGAGCATACGGCCCATCTAATAGTGAGTGGTTACCGCCGCCCATGGACTTTAGCAATGCCAGGGGCAGAGCCAAGCCGCTGCCTACCGTTAAACTATTTACTGCTGGTAACAGTTTGGCCCGCATTAACAATGTCACGTGTGGAAGTTACCGCCATATTACTTGAGCCCATTGCCCTTCTCTCAACTAAATAAAACCCATTCAAACAGACAGGCCTTTGGATCGTGAGCTCATTCATCCCAATAAGAAGGAAAATCAGTCACTCCATCCACCCTTATTCCTTGAATACCAATTATTACCTTCATTTGAATCTCTGTACTAAGCACAATCCGTCTGTGTCCTTATTCGGACCGGGTCGGTTCTCTTGAATCGCCACCCGATGTAATTGAGGATCGACTTTTATGTTTTTAAGTGAAAAGGTCTGTAGTACATTTAATTGAACCATTGGCATGTGTTACGCTGATTACGAGGCTCGAAGATCTTTATTAAAGTTTTTGTTTAGCTTTATTTAACATTTTAAAGGAGTATAAAATCTTTGTATTTTTCAACGATCCAAAAAATATTTCTTTTCGCTAAGCTAGTCCGAAAAGTACATTTTGTAGATTGATGAAGACCATAATCGCTATTAGGTAAAACTAGCGCTTTCTCTACCTTGGCCCATAAGATGTAAGTCTTTTCACTTTGGTAGGGCTATTTCAATCTTCTATCTAATCACTTAGTTCCGTAAACTGAATTATTGTAATTTTCATTCTAGGTACATGAGTTCCGGAGGCAAGTGAAAGAACTTTTGAGTATATTTGGCATCATGTCTGATATTTATTAATTCTATTTCTCCTGCAAAATCTAGGTATTTTTTTTGTTGATATAATATTTAACAGCTCTGTCCTGCTTGTTCCTTGAGGGTACGTTCAACAAATTAATACAATAACCCATTTAGAACCATCTACCTCATACGTCAGCTCCACACATCCTACAAGTCAGGTAACGGCCATTTCAAATGCAAAACGCTACTGCCACTTGAATTTTAAGTGCGGGACTAAGTGTGAACTAATACCAGTTTTTACGAGATCCTCACGGATGGAATAGGCAATGAGGTCGTAAAGAGTTTGGCTTTTTTTATAACAGTTAGGCGTATAGTATTGAGTATAAAACACATTTATATGTTCTGCACCTTTTTCGTATCGAATTTATTGGATTTCCGAAGCTGGGTAGGCATTTGAAGTGTTCTTTATAATAAACTAAGGCAAACTTTAATAAAATCCTTGATTTTTTTTATTGCTTAGATAGGTGAACGAGCTCACAGCCTACTTGGTGTTAAGTGGTTACTGGAGCCTATAGACATCCACAACGTAAATGCGCCACCCACCTTGAGATATAAGTTCTAAAGTCTCAAGTATAGTTACAACGGCTGCCCCACCCTTCAAACCGAAACGCATTACTGCTTCACGGCAGAAATAGGCAGGGTGTTGGGGTGGTACCCACCCGCGAGGACTCACTAGAGGTCCTACCACCAGTAATTACGCAAACTATAATTTTGCGGGTTTCGTTTTTATTACACGATGTTATTCCTTCACCGTGGAAGTCAATCGTGAACATTTGTTGAGTACGTATTTCATTAGAAAAATTGGTACTCGCCTAAGATTCGTACACCGGTGCATCGCTCAATACGAATGCACCGGATGTCTTACCCATTAGGCCACGACGACTTCTTTTAGTTAATTGCTTAGTGTCTGTTGGTTGTGCAATTTTTGGTAACTTTTCGAAGATTAACCAAATTCCAAAAAAAACACTGATAAGAACTAGATAGTTTTAGGAAAAGGCTCACAAAAACTTGATTGACGCGTTGTTTAAAATACACTTTCTAAGAACTTGAATAATTGAGTATGATAATGCGTCTAGCATAGGAGAGAATAAAAGGTGGGAACCTGATGATATCTCTGACCCTTGTAGGTACCTCAGGGTAGTATAATAATATTATGATGACGTTGTATTGCAATAACAATGTTAAAGTCTTACTCAGTTAATGTTGTACCATTATTTGATTATATATATATATATATCCAGTACGAGCCGTACTCACCCGCTTCGCTGCGCATTTAAAATTAATATTATTATTTATTTTCATTATTATTAGGGAGTCCAACACTCATATAAATATTAGCCTATCCATTAAGTACATGTATTTTCTACATGGATACCAAGTTTCAAGTCAATCGGATGCATGGTTCAGTAGTTATAACGGAACATCCGTAAAAACCACTGTACATTTATATATTAGTATAGATATGTCTAATGATAAACGTAAGATCTTAAAATTATAAAATTAACAAGACCCCTTTTCATGAATAAACACTCAAAACATTAAGTTCTCGAGGAAATAACAAATCCACAATTGTATCTTTAGAAAGGATTTATTTGTGTCTTGAATATAATTTAAATCTTAAACTAAGTAATGAAATTCAGTTCACTAAATTTAGATTTGGGAGCAGAAATACAACTTTATTACGTAGCCGTGAGAAGTAATGATGCTAGGAAGACTTGTACTAGTTTCATTTATTATCTAGTCGAAGTGAATGTTAATACTTTAAGTAATTTGGTTGGGTCAATTTGTGGTATGGACATGTGATGCGTAGAGAGGTGATACGTGTGACTAGGAGATACAGGTAGGAGGGGGGAGGAGGGTCGACCGAAGAAGACAGTGGAGATGGAGTGTGTAAATGATGATATGAGAGAGAGAGGAGTGATCGTTGAGATGACACCTGATAGAAGATAATGGAATAGAACAATTCGCTGTGCCGACCCCACCTAGTGAGATAAGGTGGAGACAAAGAAGAAGGTTGGGTCAGTTTTTTATTTTTATTTTTATTGCTTAGATGTGTGGACGAGCTCACAGCCCACCTGGTGTTAAGTCGTTACTGAAGCCCAGAGACATCTACAATGTAAATGCCGCCACCCACTTTGAGATATAGTTCTAAGGTTTCAGTATTGTCACAACGGCTGCCTCACCCTTCAAACCGCAACGCATTACTGCTTCACGGCAGAAATAGGCGGGGCGGTGGCACCTACCCGTGCGGACTCACAAGAGGTCCTACCACCAGTAATTACGCAAATTATAATTTTGCGGGTTTGATTTTTATTACACGATGTTATTTCTTCACCGTGGAAGTCAATCGTGAACATTTGTTAAGTACGTATTTCATTAGAAAAATTGGTACCGGCCTGCGGGATTCGAACACCGGTGCCTCGCTCGATACGAATACACCGGACGTCTTATCCTTTAGGCCACAACGACTTTAGTTTCATTTTGCATTATGGAGAATGTTCGTGAACAGGTACATAATTACTTTGAAAAAACTGTATTTGATCCATAGCATATTTTAAATAAATTAATTAATTAATCCGTTTATTTCAGGTAACTTAAGCCCATAAAAGTTTACATACAATGAGTTAAATAACATTTAATTAAAATATAAAATATTATAATTAAAATTACAATTTATGAGAATTAATAATTGAAAAAAAAAACAATTAAATCAAATGAAGTTGAATTCAAATTATTAAAATTTAAATTGTCAACTGATAATATAAAATTAAATAAAGGAACTAATACAATAAATAATGAAATAATCTTGACTGAGTAACCACCTACTAGATTAGCGAGAGATATTCTTATTACAACAGTGTCTGACATAGGGGCAGTCCAGTCCCCCGATCCAGTAACTGTTCTTTTAGGTACGTCTAGCACCGGTCACCGTCCTCGCCAAGCCCGTTGCTTGCGACGAGGGGCTCGACGAGTAAATTAACTCATAGACACAGCCCACTGAGTTTGTCGCCGGATCTTCTCAGTGGGTCGCGTTTCCGATCCGGGGGTAGATTCTGCGAAGCATTTCTCTTGCTAGGACCAATGCTAGCAACACTCCTGGTTTGAGCCTCGTGAATCTAGAATAGCTCCTCGAGGTTACTAGAATAGGTGTGAAAAAAAAGTCCAGTCCGTCAGCAAATCATAGCCGGGACCATATTGTGTTTTGCCCTGCCTTATTATTTAGGTTCCGACTATTTTTTGCTTTGCTTTTTGCGTAACAACGTCGTAAGTCGCAAGTTATTAAAGTCGCGTTTTTAACTAATCAATAATTCAAAAATGATTCGTATTTTTTGAACGAAATTATATTTCATGCGATGATTATCACCACGCCAATTCACAATCTGGAATGACCACGGCACTGAACATTATGATACCTTATAAAATTTAACTGTAGCAGTATTACAAACTAACAAAACAAACCCTACATTTCCTGTGAGCGCCCCTTGACCTGATTACGGTACAATTGTGAGGCTCAACTTGAGAACATACAGAGAAAACGGCCGGTCTGACCGCGGGGCAATTTTTCGCACTATTTCACCTGTCGGAAGCAACACTCGCTTGTTTTTCCTACATCCAAGATACTAAGAAACTAGATAAGCCTTTCATTTAAATCTGAAAACATTACTCTCAGTTAATAAAGATACTTCTCATAGCCACAATCTAACTGGATATATGCTCGTAATTATCGTCAAATTATTCAGTTGGTTATTTCAGATAACTTTTTTCGTATTTAATATCTTTCATTCATAATTATTTATTATCCGTATATAATATGATATAATGTTGGTTGAAAAAGTCATGGACAATAAAAACATTTTTCAAAAGTGTATTTTGATGATGGCAAAATTAGGATTATTTTAATTGAGAAAGTTATAGAAAGCATCTTTACGGTACGCGCAATAGAATTATCTAAATATACAGTAATATTAATATATGTAATTAATGAGTTGTCATTACGATGCTACGAGTGATTATTATTTTATAAATAAAGATTTAGGTGTTTATGTTTTCGCCCTACAATTACTACAAATCATAGTCCAGGACGCCTTTAGACTCGGTGGAATGACGATCCGGGGTGGCTGGCAGGAGTTGGATGAGAGAAACCGAAGTCCGTGTTCAGTGGCTTGCAATCGGAGAGGCCTATATCCACCAGTGGACTGCTTGCTATAGGCTGATGATAATGAATGAAACGTCAAGAAAACACCGTGGTGTTACATCATGTAACTGATGCCATTGGGTAATATAACAGATGTTTAATGTGGAAATATGAAGCTTATGTTAGATTTAGACTTCATTCGTCGAAAAACTTTACAATTTCTTCTGTAGATTTGACTGTAGCCAAACCTAACCCACTATCCAAATAACTTTAGCCCTGGACATTTTGACCTATATTTATTTATTTTTGGTTCTATTTTATTAAAAATGAGTGTGTTTATTTAAAAAGCAGCTTCGGCTGCCAACAAAACCAAATAAAACATCAAAATCCAAAGCCATTTGGATTTTATAAGCAAAAAACAATGAATTATGGGTCAAAGTTACCCGGTCCGACTGGAATTAGTAGGTAAAAATTATTTAAATAAATTAATCAAGCACCAAATAATTGTGTTCGTCATTGTTTCGACTCATTTGCATTTCTTAAACGCAGAATCTAAGCTCATTTAATAATCAAATAAGATGGAAGACCTATTATCGGAAATTCGTTACTTAAACGACATAATCATTGCAACAATGGAACCAATCTTACATGGCTTCAAAGACTCCATTAACCTGATTACAAACACAATGGACTGGCTTTGCTTGTGAACTCAGAGGAAAATAGTGGGATCTGATCATGGAGTACATTTTGTAATACAATCACCTGAACAGTGCATTTTGTTTTTATTGCATAGATGGGTGGACGAGCTCACAGCCCACCTGGTGTGAAATGGTTATTGGAGCCCATAGACATCTACGACGTAAATGAGCCACCTACCTTGAGATATAAGTTCTAAGGTCTCAAGTATAGTTACAACGGCTGCCCCACCCTTCAAACCGAAACGCGTTACTGCTTTACAGCAGAAATAGGCAGGGTGGTGGTACTTACCCGTGCGGACTCACAAGAGGTCCTACCACCAGTAATTACGCAAATTATAATTTTGCGAGTTTGATTTTTATTACACAATATTATTCCTTCACCGTGGAAATCAACCATGAACGTCTGTTAAGTACGTATTTCATTAGAAAAATTGGTACCCGCCTGGGATTCAAACACTGGTGCATCGCTTAATACGAATGCACCGGACGTCGTATCCTTTACCACGACGACTACAAAAAAAAACTCTTATAAACATCTCTTTAAACTACAAAATAAAAGTTGTTTCACGCAGACTTATGTTGCCGATATGACACACGTCAAGAAGAAACTGTAATAGCTTCTCAAGGCTATCAGCATAGGTAGGAAAAAAAATGTTTACGAAAATTTATGTTATCATTGGCTGGACTGGAAAACATGTGGAATCAACGTCAACGGAGAGTACATGTCACACCTTCGATTTGCCGATGACATAGTCTTAATGTCGGAATCACTGGAGGACCTTAGTCGTATGCTCAACGATCTCAATGCTGCTTCCCGATGCGTGGGACTGCGGATAAACCTTGACAAGACGAAAGTCATGTTCAATGATAAAATCGTCCCGGGCCAAGTTACCATCTCGAATGCAGTCATTGAAGAGGTAAAAGACTTTGTCTACCTCGGTCAGGCTATCCAGCTTGGCCGGGGTAACTTCAATACAGAGATTGAGAGACGCATACGACTGGGTTGGTCGGCATTTGGGAAATTCCGTACAATCCTCACCTCGCAAATTCCTCAATGCCTGAAGACAAAAGTCTTTAACCAGTGCATTCTCCCCGCTATGACCTACGGCGCGGAAACCTGGACACTGACGGCAGGGCTGGCCCATAAGTTAAGAGTCGCACAGCGGGCGATGGAGAGAGCTATGCTAGGTATTTCTCTATCGTGCGCGGTGTTCCACAGGGGTCGGTGCTCGGCCCTCTTTTGTGGAATATCGGGTATGACTGGGTGCTAAGGGGTGCCCTCCTCCCGGGCTTGAGCGTAATCTGTTACGCAGACGACACGTTAGTCGTGGCCCGGGGGGGGAGTTTTGCTGAGTCTGCCCGTCTTGCTACCGCTGGGGTGGCGCATGTCGTCGGCAAAATCAGGAGATTGGGCCTCGACGTGGCGCTCAGTAAATCCGAGGCCATGTGGTTCCACAGGCCCCGGAGAGTGCCACCTGTCGATGCCCATATCGTGGTTGGAGGCGTCCGTATCGGGGTCGGGGTGCAGTTGAAGTACCTCGGCCTCATCCTGGACAGTCGTTGGACCTTCCGTGCTCACTTTCAGAACCTGGTCCCTCGTTTGTTGGGGGTGGCCGGCGCGTTAAGCCGGCTTCTGCCCAACGTCGGGGGGCCTGACCAGGTGACGCGCCGTCTCTATACGGGGGTGGTGCGATCAATGGCCCTATACGGGGCACCTGTGTGGGGCCAGTCCCTGGCCGCGGGGGTGGCGAAGCTGCTGCAACGGCCGCAACGCACCATCGCGGTCAGGGTCATCCGTGGTTATCGCACCATCTCCTTTGAGGCGGCGTGTGTACTGGCTGGGACGCCGTCTTGGATTCTGGAAGCGGAGGCGCTCGCTGCTGACTATCAGTGGCGGGCTGACCTTCGTGCCCGGGGCGTGGCGCGTCCCAGCCCTAGTGTGGTCAGAGCGCGGAGGGCCCAATCTCGGCGGTCCGTGCTGGAGTCATGGTCCAGACGGCTGGCTGATCCTTCGGCCGGTCGTAGGACCGTCGAGGCGATTCGCCCGGTCCTTGTGGATTGGGTGAATCGTGACAGAGGACGCCTCACTTTCCGGCTCACGCAGGTGCTCACTGGGCATGGTTGCTTCGGTGAGTTCCTGCACCGGATCGGAGCCGAGCCGACGGCAGAGTGCCACCATTGTGGTTGCGACTTGGACACGGCGGAGCACACGCTCGTTGCCTGCCCCGCATGGGAGGGGTGGCGCCGTGTCCTCGTCGCAAAAACAGGAAACGACTTGTCGTTGCCGAGTGTTGTGGCATCGATGCTCGGCGACGACGAGTCGTGGAAGGCGATGCTCGACTTCTGCGAGTGCACCATCTCGCAGAAGGAGGCGGCGGGGCGCGTGAGAGACGCACAATCCCGCCGCCGTCGAGCGGGGGCCAGGGAGGCGGATCTCGCCCAAGCCCTGGCCCTCTAAGTGTTTCGGGTCCCCCTCACATGTCGGTCTGGGGACCGGCGAAGGGGGCCTAAGAAGACGACGTGCAAGCTGCTCTGCACGCGTTTTACGCAAGAGCATCCGGGTGATGGAAGGCCGGCTATCCTCGACTCACGCTGGTTCTGGTCCAGCGGGGTATTCCGTAGGATAGCTCACTCTAACCGGCGCCATCTAGGCGGGCTTCGGATAGCCTGCCGACCGAGAGGGCTGGTGGTCGTGGCGCCGACGACCGCCGGTCCGGCGTCCCGAGGGGGAGGGTGATGGGAGAGATGTGCTCCGCACTAAACGCTTCACTTTCCCCCCTGTGCTTCTTCATGAGTTCTGTCTCATGCGAGGTTTGGACGTTGGTTGTTGAGCGACAGGAGGTTTTAGTCAGTTCGACTCTGATATGCCCCGCCCTCCATCCCCAGTGGAGGGCGGAAGTCCGGCGATTTCCTCCTGACAAAAAAAAAAAAGAAAAGGTATTTCTCTAAGGGACAAAATCCGGAACGAAGAAATTTGACGGAGAACAAAGGTCGACGACATAGCTCTCAAAGCTAGCAGGCTGAAGTGGCAATGGGCCGGTCACATCTGTCGAGCCAGCGACGCCAGGTGGGGGAGGAAAGTCCTCGAATGGAGGCCACGGATGGGTACAAGGAGCGTGGGGCGTCCTCCAACCAGGTGGACTGACGACTTAGTGCGCACGGCGGGAAGTCGTTGGATGCGGAAGGCGGAGGACCGCATTATGTGGAAAGCATTGGGGAAGGCCTATGTCCAGCAGTGGGCAGATAAAGGCTGATGATGATGATGATGTTATCATAACTAATTTTCAGAATTTGATGAAATTCAAAGCGCAGATAAGATAAGAAAGTAGCTAAATAAAGTCGTATAAGCGTTGTAAAATAAATTATAAAGGTCTTGTTGAGAGTAATTTGCGGTAGACAGTGTAGGCAGGTAGGTAGGCTTCGCTCTGCCCTTGGCTTTGCTAATGTTTATGAAATGTGTAGGAACTGGACGAGAGAAGCCGAGGATCGGTGCTCAGTGGCGAACAATTGGAGAGGCCTATGTCTAGCAGTGGACTGTTATAGGCTGATGATGATGATGATGATGATGATGATGATTATGGTTATGATGATGAACGACGGCAACCACTCACCAACAGGCGGGCGTATGCTTGTTCTACCTAAAAGGTCAATAAGAAAAAGATACAAAAGGCAATCAGACAAAGCCACATGATGCCAAATTAACCGCCAACTATAGGTAAGATAAATAAATAATAAATAAATAAAATAAAAAGCCTTTTATTTCTCGCATTTAAAAAAAAAGTGACATTATAAAACTTATACAAATTGTTAATAATACATTAATAATAATAGATACTAATTAGAATTCTTAATATAATGTGTATAATATTAGTCATATTGCTTAAGTTCATAAAATTATAGTAAAAGATATAAAAAAGGTTATATTAATTTAGCGTGCAGGCATGCAAGAACCCCTCTTATGTGAGGGTGAAGGCCTCCTCCAGACTTTTCCATTTGTCTTTATTTTTGACAATTTTCTTCCAGTTTTTACCAGCGATTTTTATTATATCATACGATACGACGACGACGATATAATAGGTAAGATAACACTTAGATATTGGAAATATTTGGAATATAATTAAATAGCTGGTTTGCAAAAATTATAAAAATTTTGAGTATGAACCATATATACCAATAAATATGTGGCCTAAAATCGACAGATGCTTCTAGATAATTTAGATCAAGCAATGTTGGCTAAGATCTGAGTAAGAATACCGTGGATATGGGTCACAGTTTTATTCGTTCGCGTTGATTGGCTAATGCCGGTATTCATGCTTAATTTGATGACGGTACAGGAAAATTTTGGTCTCGTTTGTAATATAGAAGTTTGTGTCTATCTGTGTGATATGTTCCAATTGGTTTACCTAGTTGCGCATTTTGTGTGAATCACTCTATTATGTTGATAAAAATACCCATAGTTATTTTTTTACAATCAATCAATCCGTTTTTGTAATTTTGGTTTTATTCATTCCATTAATGAACATCAATTAATAAATTATCATTCACATCTGAATTATATTAAGTAATAATAACATTAAATCATATGATTTATTACATTTTTTTTTATTTATTGCTTAGATGGGTGGACGAGCTCACAGCCCACCTGGTGTTAAGTGGTTACTGGAGCCCATAGACATCTACAACGTAAATGCGCCACCCACCTTGAGATATAAGTTCTAAGGTCTCAAGTATAGTTACCCACCCGCGCGGACTCACAAGAGGCCGTACCACCAATTATTACGCAAATTATAATTTTGCGGGTTTCATTTTCATTGCACGAAGTTATTCCGTCGTCGTGGCCTAAAGGATAAGATGTCCGGTGCATTCGTATCTAGCGATGCACCGGTGTTCAAATCCCGCAGGCGGGTACCAATTTTTCTAATGAAATACGTACTCAACAAATGTTCACGATTGACTTCCACGGTGAAGGAATAACATCGTGCAATAAAAATCAAACCCGCAAAATTATAATTTGCGTAATTACTGGTGGTAGGTCCTCTTGTGAGTCCGCACGGGTAGGTACCACCGCCCCGCCTATTTCTGCCGTGAAGCAGTAATGCGTTTCGGTTTGAAGGGTGGGGCAGCCGTTGTGACTATACTGAGACCTTAGAACTATATCTCAAGGTGTGTGGCGCATTTACGTTGTAGATGTCTATGGGCTCCAGTAACCACTTAACACCAAGTGGGCTGTGAGCTCGTCCACACATATAAGCAATAAAAAAAAAAAAAAAAATTCCTTCACCGTGGAAATCAATCGTGAACATTTGTTGAGTACGTATTTCATTAGAAAAATTGGTACCCGCCTGAGATTCGAACACCGGCGCATTGCTCAACACGAATGCATCGGACGTCTTATCCGTTAGGCCACGACGACTTCAAAATCTTCTAAAATGACATCATGACAGCTTATGAAACTGCCGGGCACGGTTATAAGAATACTTTATTAGAATTTACGAGAAGGTAGTCTTTCAAATTACGCACTTTTGCACCCGAAACAGTTGAGGCGGTTGCTTCATCAGTCAGTTGAACACAAACCTAATTTCCGAAAAGACAATTGTACGCGCTGAATACTGATATGCTAGCCCTCGCGAACGAAACTACGAAGAGATCCTTCTCGAACGTTCTCAAAGTCACAAGCTTATTCAGCATACGTAATTCATACTTTTCACGGCACATCGTTTTCAAGGCCTCTCCGACAAGTCTCCGAGATAAATTTTCATCGTTTTTTTTTTGTTTTTTTTTTTGTTTGTTTGTTACGTTTACAAATGTTTCGAGGGTAAAATAATTGTTTGAGCCGCGGTCTCCGGTTTTGGATTAACATCGCGGTTTTTTGTGTAAACCTTGTTCAATGTTTGCTAAATTTTATTACGTTAAAAATAAAAAAAAAGATTTAACTCTAACTGGCAGGAGCGTTTTTCATACAATTTTTTTTGAAGGAATACGTAATTCGACAAAACATATGGCTGTCAGTGATGTAAGTATTGTTACGCGCTGGGGTTCGGGATAAATAAAAATTCTACCGGAGTACAACTAAAAAAATGTATTCAACACTTAAAACACTTCACAAACACTTTAAAACACCCAACAAACACTTTTAAATTCTCAATTTGCTTCTTTCGCATCGCTTCAGGTGATCCGTTCGCTGTTACGCTTCTAGGAGTTCCGATTTCTGACTGACTGCGTGCCATCTCTACAACGCTTTTATAGTTTCCGCTATATATCAATAGATGGCGTTGTACTTCTCGAGTGTTCTAGGCGCTACTAGATCCTTCGATATTCATTCAACTATTCGGCAATAGATGGCGTTACTCTTACCGGCGTAACAGTATTAATGATATAATTTATTTTTTACATGATGCGGTGTTTGAAGACTAACCCAATTCAGAGAAAAACACTCTTGTAATCCCACCAATTCTCGAAGACACGTTGTACCCATTAGCCATTGTCATTTATCATGACAATCCGCTCGGCTAGAGATACATCCATTAACGTTCGGTTAACCATCTCATTAGTGCACGTTAGATTTGGAATTATGCGCGTCTCAGTGAGTTATGCGAGCTGGGTGGAACTCAGAGCTGACTCGTCATAATTTATTGGCGAGATTAGAAGTTTACCGATTACATCATCTTGGGGGAATCATTAGGATTTGAAAAGACAAAACGATTTACTTCTTTCATCTTTAATATTATCTGAACAATATAGGGTGTAATGCTCATTCCGCATTCATAATTAAAACTATTTTTACGGCTTGAACTGGTGTTTTTTATTGTTATTATTTTAATTCCGTCATTTCTAGCAGAATAATGTTACTTGTATCACTGCATAAGATTAGAATTTTTTGACGATTTTATTTTATTAGATGATATTATGACTGCAACATGGAATTCGCTGGTGAACACTGATTAATTTGTATTCAAAATTGTAATTTCAGTATACTCAATACTGGGCGTCTTAGTTAGTCATTAGACCATGGATATTGTGGTATCTTTGAGATCTAATAATCATTTAATACAAGTAGGACCATGAGCCCATTCACAACAAAAACCATAAAAACACGGCACTTTATTGAAATATAGACAATTTAAATAACGAATACAATATTCCATTTATTGAAATTCCAATACACGATACACAAATTCGGACAATAATTTACAGACAATTGAAGAGCCCTTACGGGACATGCGTCAATCGAGTTTCAATTAGGTGCCAGGAGAGGGTTATAAATATATATAGATTCAACATTATTGTACCAATTGAAGGACACGTGTTACTGAATCCAAACCGCGTCTTATTGATTCGGTTAGAAGTTTCTAGGTTCGAGAATCTCACCTAAACCAGACGTAAGTCGAAGCTTAATGGTAATGTAGCTTCATTATAATGTTTATTTTGGGTTTCAGATTTCATGATTCGATCGATCGGTGTTCGATTTTTTTTGGAAATATTTTTGCGTGAGGTTGTGATTATTTCTCATTAAAATTTCACGTGCACATAAACACACTAGCGTATAGGTATCACGATGTATTTGTGTTGGGAACATCTGTTAATACTCTTAAATAAACAAATGAATTAAGTTGATAATATTTTGTATTTACACTTATTCAAACTGAAGTATTCCAGATGTGCGAGTTGACTTGCTCACTCGCCACAAAATAATATAGCTTTTTATTTAATTTGAAAACTTTCTCAACAGATTTTGCTATTAAAATAACTGGTCACAAAAGCCACGTTATAATTATTGTTTACATTTCCTAAAATGACAAAAAAAATGTAATTAACCGAAACAATAAAACGTCAATGAACCTATAAAAAAGCTTAAGCAAAGATTGGGTAAGGACGACCTGTGAAAACATATCTCACCCTGAAGGTTTCATGAAATGAAAATTTCATCCGGACCCGCGTTGCAAGGTGAAATATTTTAATTTAAAGACGGTTTCACGTGGCTTATGGAAAGAATTAGATGTGGTAATATTTATTTTTTGGATTTTGTTAGTTAATGAGTGAAGCAAACATTGGAGATTCTGTGTGACAGCCTGGTAAAGTGGTAATCTAACTGCCGTTGACTTTCAGAATGCTTATGGACCGAATTTCTGCTACGACGTGGTACTTAAATCGCAGTTTAAGCCAATCGTCGCCAAGCCAAGCTCGTCCTCTAATTGAGGATTGGCATTCCAAAGAGCAGGATGTGAGACTTGGTGTGTTACTTTCGACGTAGCTCCTCCTTGCTCTTAAGTGACGGCACCCGTGCTCAACACCTGAAAACTTTCTTACAATGGCGTTCACTTCTGCTTGCTTCTCGAACGGGACAGTACCAACATGTGTGACGGTCTTCGCTACGGTTTTTTTTTTATTGCTTAGATGGGTGGACGAGCTCACAGCCCACCTGGTGGTTACCGGAGCCCATAGACATCTACAACGTAAATGCGCCGCCCACCTTGACATATAAGTTCCAAGGTCTCAGTATAGTTACAACGGCTGCCCCGCCCTTCAAACCGAAACGCATTACTGCTTCACGGCAAAAATAGGCAGGGCGGTGGTATCTATCCGCGCAGACTCACAAGAGGTTCTACCACCAGTAATTACGCAAATTATAATTTTGCGGGTTTTATTTTTATTACACGATGTTATTCCTTCACCGTGGAAGTCAGTCAATTTGTTGAGTACATATAATATTATCACTATTCCTTATCCATCCCCGCCATAAAGCCTTCTCCCTAAATGATTCGGCGTGATTCGACGAGGTCATCGATTCCGGTGAGTGATTAGACAATATTTTGTTAAAAAAGTATAAACAGCGCCGCGGATTGCGGCACGTGTTTAATGGGCACGTTGTGCTGGTTTCCGAGCCCTAGGCTGCCACGAGGGCACTGGGTTCAGATCGAACAGTAAATATATTATAAATTATAACCGTCACTCCATTAGAAATATATTTTCTCTCTCTTTCTTTTTTCCCTTTTTTTTCTTTTTCTCTTATGTGAAAAATGTAACATCTTAATCAGTATAGCCAACACCTAGGACGCCCATTGCTTCACCTGTTTGACTTTCGTAATCATAATTAAATCTTTATACTTGTAAATAAGCAAGGAAATTTCCCTTTTTTTATAATGCTCCCGAGCAGTATATTTTTCTATGGAATTACAAGAAAATATCAGACCTAGATTCTATAATTGGCAACCATACCCCAGAGGGTTGGACGTCAGGCCGATAACCGGACTTAAAATCATAAGGGAGGGGTCGATTTTTTCTTAACCTTCAAATCTTTATCTTTCGAGTGGCATACTTAAAGATTAGATTTTTTTCACGATATTTAGAGATGATCGATTGCGAATTATTCGAATTGCAAATAAATTGGAAAACTAAATAGAAAATATTAGATATTTTTTGGAACGAAGTTCCTTACGGCAGGCTTGGAGGGGATAGGGATTTTGCTGCGCGACCGAACTGAAAAATAAGTGATAGTAAAACCGTAAGAAAAAATCCGTGGAAAAAAGTGCGTGGAATAAAACCGTTAAATGAGACTTGCGCAGGCGCGACAGTCGTATACACAAGCGAGTAGTGTATAATACCTTTCTCTTTCTCCCTCTTTCTTTTCGTTCTCTCATCCCTTCTGTCTCTATTTTGTAATTATTTCTATTTCTATGTAATTTTATGTTGTCAAACAAAAATAAAGAGACATATTTTGTTATTTTAATTGATAATTTGAATTACGATTTTATTTTTATTTTACGTAATTTATTATTTCCTAAAATACTGAATTTCCTAAATACTTTCCTGTACTTAAATAAAAACTAATCAGCAAAATTTAAGAGAAAAATCAAGAAAACCAACATAAAATTGAGCACGATTTTTTTTTTGCAAATTGTGTCGATTCTACATTAGCCGAAGGAACTTCGTTCCTACCTGGTGTCCCACGACACCACATTTGCTTTTTTTATTTTCGTCATCTATAAGTATGTTTTATATCTTTAATTTTTTTTTCGTATTCACGTCCCTTTCTTTACGTAGTCCACGTTTGCAACAAATCTACTGAATCTTGCACAAGCTTTGCGTGGTATTATTAAAGCTTATACTTTACCAAGTTTTTTTAAGTAAGAAGCTCGCTTTAGAAAATATTTAATGAGTAAATGCGGCTTGAATTGAATTAAATTTTTGCATGATTTTCCTTTGCGTCCAAAGTAAGACGAGCGTGTGCCTTTTTCATTCGAGAATTTTCAAGCAAGAGCTTTTTATCGTAGCGAAGAATCCTTGGCTTGAGAAGACGTCTATTTTTGTTGGATTTTGTTTTTTAATGCGACTAACCTGTATTTTGGATCCCTGGTTCGTTCCGTTAAGGGGCATACTTTGAATCCTTACATCACGACATATAATTAATTTTTTGGTGGAGCAGCTGTGTTTTTTTTTTTTTTAATTACATATGATAATTTTACATAGATGATTTACGATCCATCTGGTTGAAAGGAGTTATTTTTTATTAAAAAAAAGTTGATGTTGATTCAGAGGACCATTTTTTGTCAGTTTGTATCTCTTAGTAAACCTAATAGAATAAATAAAGGATTTCTTAATCTGACTACGAGAAAGTCTACCACGGAATCAGTATTCGATTCTCGATATTCTTAATATCTCAGGTGTCCTTAAATGTTTATGATTCCGGTAGCCATATCACATTTTGAAGACATTTAGTCCAGAAAGTTTAATACAATTTGATAGTATTTACAAAAACAATTGACCGTCGTTTTCATTTCGATGAGTAATCTTTGCCGCATAGTCATCATCATCATCATCATCAGCGTGCGGCAGTCCACTGCTGGACATAGGCCTCCCCCAAAGCTCGCCACTGAACCCGATCTTCGGTTCTACGCATCCAGTTACTGTCATACCGCATAGCATTGTTCGAAATTAAGTCGGAATCTACACTAATATTATAAAGCCGAAGAGTTTGTTTGTTTGAACGCGCTAATCTCAGGAACTAATGTTCCGAACTGAAAAATTCTTTCAATGTTAGATAGCCCATTTATCGAGGAAGACTATAGGCTATATAACATCACGCTAAGACTAATACAAGCGGAGCACTAATAAGGAATGTTTCAAAATCGGGTTTTTTTCCCTTTTGAGAGCTTCCACTGCGTTCGCTGCGAAAACGGTTAAAGTTTCGCTAAAATAATGTATGAGAGAATTGTTCCTCTTTAAAATATCTAAAAAAAAGTTCGCAACAGCATATGTCTGTATGTTAAGGTTGGCTCTCTATAACGTTTTTTATACTAACCAAATTTGTTCTAAAATAAAGTATTATTTGTGAAGGTGTTTTTATAGAGATGATATTCTACGTAAATGAAGAGGCGGGTAAAATTTAAATTTATGCCAAACTAACTATTCCACGCGGACGAAGTCGCGGGTAAAAGCTAGTTACTCATAATTAAAATCTGAAATCCTTAAATCCGACGTGACCGTCCTTTACTACACATGTTTTATCTTCAAAATAATGTTATTTTCCCTCGAGTTAAGGTCGCCACAGGTGCCGGCGGAACAGAGAGCGACTTTTACGATTTCTTTCATAAAACAACTTTGTACGGACTTTTAAAATTTTTGTGTGTACAGTTTTACATAATTTCGTAAAGAAACAGATATAAAACGTAATGCTCGACATTAAAAAAACGTTGTGGAAATGCTGTACGCAAAATTCTTATTAATTAAAAATAAACAAGTTGATAACTAAAAATTTTTTTTTCGTTGTTTAGGTGGGTGGACGAGCTCACAGCCCACCTGGTGTTAAATGGTTACCGGAGCCCGTAGACATCTACAACGTAAATGCCGCCACCCACCTTGAGATATGAGTTCTAAGGTCTCCGTATAGTTACAACGGCTGCCTCACCCTTCAAACCGGCTGGACATAATATGTGGATATTTAAATTATAGCAACTATACACGTAACCTCCTAAGATGCTTGCTGCAAAATAATAATATGGTTTTAACAAAAAAAATATCCTTACTATAAAAATATCCGTATTTGAAGACGTAACAAAACTTAAATATTCTAAGCCGTAATATACAAAAGGAAATACCTAAATCGTCCTTCGAAGTTCCTAAATGTAATATTCAAAGATGGCCGCGGAAACTTTCCTTAGAGTTGTTCAAAGTTAATGACATGTAAATTGTGACAAGGTTTTTCATCGTGCGCTGACGAATCGTGAAAAGGTAAGCAGGGACTATATTTTTTGTATCGCCATATATAGGAAGATATACAGACGGCTTACCACGTGGAACTATATGGTGCTTTGAGGCTTGAAGATTCAATTCTATGACAGGTATTGTACTAATTCTTTCTTTTCAATACGCCTTTTATTAGCTTCAGACGTATGTATGTTAGTATGTAACAGAATCCTTGAACATGATTTTGACCACTTTCAAAATGTCGGATTAACTCGAAATTTGGTATACTTATTAAGGACCGATGATAATTCAATATTAAAATATCAAATTGAAAAAATATATTGAAAAAATTTCAAATTCAACTAAAAAATGAAAAATAAATAATAGTTTAAAAAAACTAACAAAATACGCTTTTATAGAAAATAAAAAAATTGAAATTAAATTTTAATAAATTTGAATTAAAAATAGTGTAAGAAAAAAATATTTTATTGTAAAAAAGCGTGGAGTGCTTTTTAGGATATTATCAAAATAACCCTTCTACTCATATTTGTTACATTTCCGATTCCATTACAAACACATACGTCTGAAGCGAATAAAAGCGTATTAAAAAGCGTGGGGTGCATGGTATCAGTAGTTATAAATATTTTATGAACAGATATGAGTCGAAGGGTTATTTTGATAATATCCTGAAAAGCACCCCACGCTTTTTTTACAGTAAAAACATTTTTTCTTACACTATTTTTAATTCAAAATTAAAAAAAATATATTTTCTATTTTTGTTGGATTTTCTATAAAGGCGTATTTTTTTTAGTTTTTTTTAAATAATTATTAATTTTATTGTTTAAACGTCGCGGTCGTTAAGAACCAACCGTTGCCCATATAATATATCAATAACATAAACTCCCACTCATGAGGGATGAGTTGTCTCTGTTTTATAGTACTACTTCTGGCCCGGAACGTATTATCATACAGCAGAAATAATCAAGCGGTACCAACAATCGCCACCGACAACCTTCAAATATAAGACCGAAGTAAAAAATTAAAGGGTTTCCCATAGACACGGCCCACTGAGTTTCTCGCCGGATCTTCTCAGTGGGTCGCGTTTCCGATCCGGTGGTAGATTCTGCGAAGCACTCCTCTTGCTAGCTAGTGTTAGCTTCAATCCGGTTTGAGCCCCGTGAGGTCACCTACATGATAAGGCGAAGCTGAAATAGCCTCTCAAAGCTATCAGCATAGGTAGGGAAAAAAAGGTTTTATTATTATTTGACTAGGTTTATTAATTACAGGCACTTTCAAATAATTTCATTACTCTCATATAGAACACAGTTTCACCACTGAGAAGATTTTGCAAGAAATTCAAAGTTTTGTCTTTTTGAATACGTATACATTTTAGGATTACAATTTAGGATTACGGTATGCACATAGATAGATCGCTACAGAAATATATTTATCAGATTTTAATACAAGACCAGAAGATACCATAATATTTTCAGAGCTTGTTCACCAAAATTTCAAACCTACGTATCAAATTAAAACGATTGACTACATTACTGCAGAAACTAACAGAATATTGGATACCGTTGAAGCTTAGTTTATAACTTATTTATTTATAATAGTAGGGCTTAAAGTTGAATACGAAGGCTTACTTATTGAATTTGTCAACTGAGTTCAAGAAAAGGGTGGAAATATGCAAAAAGTTCCAACCATTGTTAAATATATCTTTAATTTGAATACGTTTGGAAACCTACAATTTCAAGTTCAAATTATTAAAGTTGAAAAAGCTCTTAATTAGGCGACATCGAGTGGTCGTATTACCTTTATCTACCTCGAGCTGCCTTCAAAACTTTCGGGAAAGTTCTGAGACATTAGCTTCAAGTTTCCATTGTAATTTTCAATGATAAAAATGATGTAATAGAAGCGTAACTGAACTAAATCTTTATTGCAAGGAACACGATGAAAGATAATTTCTAGTTATTTGCACATTTTTCACAGAGCACGAATTTTGATAATAAATTTCAACAATTTGCAATCGCTGCTCGTTTGTAAGTATTTCCATGATGAAATGGCAGAGTATACTGAAAACTTTTCACTTTGACAGATGACGTTTGGACGCCATTACCAACACAGTGCTGCCAACCTGAAAAAGTTAACTCTTAAAAAAATCAGTTTTAAACCTGTTTGAGAAGACGTAAAGATTGTTTTTGATAGGCAATATTTCACAACTTATTTGGAACTTCGAAGCTAGTGCCATTTTTCTGCGGAGAGTGTCTGACCAGTTCAGATCTGAAACTGTCGAGCAGCGGTTATATTTTTCAATCCCCTATGTCAATGTGTTCTGAAGCATCAGTAAAACCTTACGACAAACTAGTGAGTTTGTATGTCCATTGGCAACAACGGCAATAAAATTTATTTTTACCGGTCTAGCCTTTTCCGTCGCTCGAAGGACCAAAGTAAGTAATTATTATGATATTTTTTGGGTTAGCCGAATATGAAATGTTGGGCCACAAAAAATTACTCACGAAAACCGTTTATTAATGTTGCGAGCCATACATTTTATTTGAACGTCTAAAATACTTCTGTTGGTTTAGGACCACTTTAAACTTTATATATATTGAGCCTTCGCAAATATAGGGTTGTGGTGTGCGAGAAAATCCATATTTTCACAGAGTAAATGCTTTAAATCTTTAGTTTAGTTTAATATGCAAAAAAAAACATCGAAATCTATATAGCAAACAATACTAATGGAAGCTTAAGCAGCTTAGGGATTTAGAGTTGGAGTAGCCGCTACTAATGCCGATAGCTACGGTCAGATAGGCGATGAGCGTGCCAGCTTACATTGATTATAATCAAATTGGTGCAAAAATACTATGCTTTACTGGTGTTAGGACGGCTTGTGAGTCCACACGGGTAGGTACCACCACCCTGTCTATTTTTGCCGTGAAGTAGTGTTAGTAATTAGCAGTGTTTCGGTTTGAAGGGTGGCGCAGTCGTTGTACTGTAACTGTGACTTTAGAACTCATATCTCAAGTTAAGTAGTGGCTTTTACGTTGTAGATGTCTATGGGCTCCCGTAACAAAATAACATCAAGTAGACTGTGAACTCGTCCACTCATCTAATCAATAAAAAAATAAAAAGGGCAAAAATTAGGTTTTTACTTAAGAAGTTTGTTATTTAGTGTTTTTTTATTTATTGCCTAGTTGTGTGGACGAGCTCGCAGCCCACCTGGTGTTAAGTGGTTACTGGAACCCATAGACATGTACAACGTAAATGCGCCACACACCTTGAGATATAAGTTCTAAGGTCTCAGTGTAGTTACAACGGCTGCCCCACCCTTCAAACCGAAACGCATTACTGCTTCACGGCAGAAATAGGCAGGGCGGTGGTACCCACCCGTGCGGACTCACAAGAGGTCCTACCACCAGTAATTACGCAAATTATAATTTTTCGGGTTTGATTTTTATTACACGATGTTATTCCTTCACCGTGGAAGTCAATCGTGAACATTTGTTGAGTACGTATTTCATTAGAAAAATTGGTACCCGCCTGCGGGATTCGAACACCGATGCATCGCTTCAACACGAATGCACCGGACGTCTTATCCTTTAGGCCACGACGACTTCAGTGTACAGAAAGTTATAGTAATTTTTTCTGTCAAGAAAGTACCGAGAAAAGACTAATAATACACAAAATGTTGGTTTTTCATCTAAATTTATAACTTCAAAGTATGCTCCTTCAGAAACGATGCACTTGCTTTATTAATCCAATCATCAAAATATTTTTTAAGTGCTTTTTTTGGTATTGAAAAAAATTATCCTTTATGTCTTCAACCGAACGAAAACGGATGCTACGAAGTGGTAATTGGAGTTAATGAAAAAGAAAGAAGTCGGCTGGAGCATATCCTGGTGTATAAGGTACCCGATGGTATTCGTTGAGTTTTTGACCAAAAATTGGTTCGCAATCATGGAAGACGCATTATTTTGGAGCAAAATCAAAAAAAAAAACGTTACCCAAATCTGGCCTTTTTCCTCGAATTAGCTCTCTTAAGTGCCGCATAACTCCTTATTTAACGTTTGTCCTTCCAGAAAGAATTCCAAGGGCACAAAACCGCAACAGCCAATATGACTTTGACTTATCACCGACTTTGGCTTCACTTTAGTTGGAAGGCGCCACTCCGAAGCTTGTTGACTACTTTGCATGTCAAACCCGTAATCCCAGGTCTCGTCACTATAACAATGTGTTTCATGAATATTGGGTCGGAGTTAATTTATTTTAGCATGTCATCAACGACTTTCATGCCATGGAGTTTTTGGAAATTTAGGTCTTTCAGGGCTAATTGGGCAGCATCATGTTTCATACCTAAGTCATTATTAAAATGGTACGGATCGAGTGCGACACAGAAATTGGCGTTGCTGAAGTCCATGGGCGATCGTAGCCACTCACCATAAGGTGGGCCGTATGCTGGTCTGCCTACAAGGGCAATAAAAAAAAAGTTCGGCGGCTATCTCTCTCAAATTTGAATAAGAATTTTCTTATTCACTATTTCCTTCACTTTTGCGATTTTAACTTCAGTTGTAGACGTTGATATTCTACCAGAGCGAGATAATTTTTCCATCACGTCTCCACCGCTTTTGAGCGCTTTTTAAACGCTTTATATTAGCTTCACTTGTATGTATGTTTGTATGTTTGTAACTGACTCCTTAAGATGCGATTTAGACCCACTTTAAACGACCAGATTTCATTCAAACTTTGTAGATTTATCGAGGATCGATGACAATACACTAATTTGATAAGATTATTTCATTATTCAATTTTCAAAATAAGATTTTTGCCAATTTATATAATTTTTATCGATAGTCGATAAGGCAGGAATTAATGTTAAAGTACTTAATAGTTTTAAAAATACGCATTTATAGAAAAATTAACTATTTAAAAAAAAAAAACAATTATTTTTACCACCCATAAGCACATGCTTTTGATTAAGTCGATTCATAATATTTTGAATGTTCGATGTTTTTGTCCATTATGAAATTCGTAGTACACAATATTAGATATCATATAATTAAAAATACTAATAATTAAATACTGTATGTAATCTAAACAATAGATACAGTTAAAAGTTCGCGGCAAAATGAAAAACGGTTGTACCAATTTAACAATAACAAAAAAAAATGAATTTAGAACCATAAATTAACATCCGTTCCCGATAATTTTTTGAAGAATGTATTTATATTATGTGCAAATATTTTAGGGGATTATCTTTAAAAAAAAACACTTCATAGATACGTCACTAAGCCAAAAAGTCTAACAACAAAAATATCCTACTCTAAAGCTCTCTCAAGCTCAGTACAAAGCATCTACCAAATGTTACGGCACGTACTTCATTAAAAATTCTCGTTGTACAAAAACGCTGTTTACATAAAGAAGAGCCTGAACAACTGACAAGAACATTACTGTGGTTCGCGAAAATTAAAAATATTAACGTGCCATGTCTATTGTTTCTAGGTGCATTATATCGAGTTGATACTAGCAACTCCAAAATAATTTTTCTATAAGTTAAAAGCTTATCACTCATATCGTTTGATACGTAAATACCTCTGTTTGAATTTCAGGACTGGTAATCTCTGACTTACGTTTAGGTATGAACACCATTTAATTCGATAGCGAACTACTTTCATTATGAATGAAACAGACAAATAATAAGGATATTCTTATTGTGCATATCGAGGGGAGTAAGATTAGTTGGTTTAAGTGGCAATTTTCAACTTTACAGAAGAGTCATTTAAGGTTTAAATTTTGGAAAAAAAACATTGCAACAAAACTTCTTCAGCTATGTGAATGGAGTAAGCTTAGTTGAAGTAGTTGCTAAAATCAAATAAAATGCACTTTTAATTACAAAGATAAATCGTATGTATATGTTAAAATACTATTTTTATTTTATTCATTAACAGCACAATATTTAAATTATAATTATAATTTTTCAAAGAAATATTTAAAGAAATCATAGTTTTGTTTTGTAACATCTCTATGTAGTTCTCGTATTTCGTTTTAAGGGTACGAATTCTTGTAAAAACAACGGAAGGACGTTTTCATATCTGGACCCGTCGCAGGTATCTATGTCTTAATTAAGGAGAGATTGTCGTAAATCCGTCACGAGAAGAGGAATTAAAAAAATGATTAAAAAAAACATATCTGTTACATTTTCTTTTTATATTTGAATCCTGTGTTGAGTTGGTATTTGAATTTGGAAATATATTTTCCGTATTACTAATCAAGTCATATGGAAGGATAGAATTGCAATGTTTCATTATCTATGGGTACCACCAATACGGTCTTTTATCTATTTTCAGTTTGTCTCTACACAGGAATATTTAACTGAACTCACTCAACCAAAGTGTTCAATAAAATAATATTAAAGTCAACACGTGAACAGTCAACGAATTAAAGTCATGACACTCCAGTAAAAGTCTACTAGGATTTCAATGATATTGTGAGTATAATTTTTGACAGTTTATTTCAGACTGCTTCATCATTAAGGAAGTTGCAAAAGCAAATTTAACTTTTCGGAATTAATATAACCAATTTGCAGAGACGCTCCCAAAGAATTAATCATTTAATTAATTCAGTGCGAAGCCAATAAAATTCCGACACTGGAGCCAATTAGTCTTCAACAAACTGATACGAAGGAAGTTGAAGGAATCCTTCAACTTTGTACTATCCGCTTCTAATGATTTGAATGTACATAAAATTTACTATGGTTTCTGAGATTGCCTTTGTTCTTTAGGTATCAGGTGTCCGTGAAAACTAATATTAAATTTGGATTCAGGGCTCAAATTGGTCCTGCAAATTTGTCGACTTCAATGACGCATGTTGCTCAAACAGGTCAATTCAAAAATGTAAGTAGCGTGATTTTTTTATAGTATTGACTGGGCAAAATTAGCTTTTATACCACTTAGTGTGTTAACGAATATGGTTAACGAATACACAAATGCATTACTATTTTGAAGCAGAAATGGGTTTGATGTTTGTATCTACCGTTGTGAGTTTTAAAAAAGCCAAAGTAACAGGAATTAAATATGTTTATCAATCTTGTAATATAAATTTGAAAAAGGCAGAAAATATTAATTTTAATATGGAAATAAATTGATGATGTCTTTGTTTATTAATAATCTCTGATCAAGAACTACACATACTATTTTCCTGTAAGACTCACAGGCTCAAAAACTCTGATAATCGTAATAAAACGTATAGAACAGGTATTTGCCACTTATTCCTGTAAATGTAACATCTATATAGCCAAACTCCATAACGAAGAAACCCTTTATGGTAAGATTCACAAAAAACTCTTTATGGTAAGATTCAGGCTAAGAAACAGTAGTTTGTCTTGGATCCCTCTACGAAATTAATCGGAAGGCAATAGGAGACCTAAGAGTTTGGATTTAGAATTTGGGTACACCTACGCATGAGAAAAATTGTAAATAATCTATTTATCAGTTTTGGAAGAGGCTTAAAAAAAATTCTTCTGAGTTGGTTTAATGTTAATAAAGTGGTTTTAAGTTTGAAAATGTGAATCATGCTGTCCCGTAATAAAAAAAAAACATTCAGAACTTTTTCATGAAGCAAAATTATCATAGAGCGCGTTAAGTACACTTTGATGGCGTTCGAGGTCTTTTATTACAAAAAACAACAACAAATAAAGTTATTACGAGTTTAAAAACTCAAATTGCTTGATTTTAGTAACTTTAAGGTTCGCTTTTAACGCTTTAAGTATTTATGAGGGATTTTTTATATTCTTGGTTATGTTTATAAGTTAAATGGCATGAAAATTGAGAATGTCGGTAACTATGATTATATCTATCGTTCAATTTCATTTACAAGCATATTATGGATCACATGTATGTATGTTCCATGGGGAATGCCCTGAGGAATTATTCGAGATGATCCCCTCATCTCCTTTTTATCATCGCACCTCCCGCCATCGGAGCAGAGTTCATCCATATTATCTGGAACCGCTGCGTTCATCGATAGTGCGTTTCCAAAGATCTTTTCTGCTACTTACCATCTGGCTTAGGAATAAACTCTCCTCCACGGTGTTTCCCGAGCGCTATGACGTGTCCTTCTTCAAACGAGGCTTGCGGAGAGTACTTAGTGGTAGGCAGCGGCTTGGTTCTGCCCCTGGCCTTGCTGATGTCCATGAGCGACGGTGAACACTTATCATCAGGTGGGCCGTATGCCTACAAAGGCAAAAAAAATACAAATGATTGATACTAGTTGTTTTAAATTTCTCGTTAATCTACGTTAGCAAAATTATTATTTATTTGTTTCTTATTAAAACCTGTACACTACTTGTAGTCATGGCGCTTGTAATCGGGCCAAAATATCTGGGACGCATTAAAAATATCAATCATGATAACCCGTTTAATAATATCGTGAATAAATACTATTTACTGTTTACCCGATTTAGGTATCTCCTTTAAATTTGCTTTTGTGTTTTCTCCTTTATTTCATCAATTTAGGACATATTATTAAAGTTTAATAGTCAATAATATGGACTGCATTGTCGTAATTTCCACAAACTCCCAAATATCGCAACAGCAGTTATTTGTCGTTTCTGTCTCATAGCGGATTTTTTCATTTGCCATTCACCTAATGTAAAATGTCTTTCGTCTTATTTGCAGTCAAATCACTCATTTCGAAATAAGGCATTCTTATTAAACGAGCCACCGCTTCATAAAAGATAGGATCTTAATAAAATTCCCACCAGGCAGAGATTGAAAGGCCCAAAAAAATTTTAATATTGACAAAACATCTCGGATCTCCTTAATTAGTTGGGAGTATTTTTCTCGTTTGAACTGATCTTCCCTTTTGTACCTGGCCATTGTCAGACCCTCCCGATTTATTCCGTTTGAAATTGAATAAGTGTTGTGTTTTTGGAAATGGCAGATTTCGCTTATTTTAATAGGTTAGACACTTAGGGCGTCTTTTGACTTTTTGGTCAGCGTATTAATGAAAAATACAGCACTGTCTTTGACGTTTACTCCTCCTTGGAGTGTCGATAAATGAAAATTAGATATCAATTTATTTATTTGTCGTGTTAAATTTAGTGAATGGTGTCTGTATCTAAACTCAATTATTTCAGGTCTATCAGTTCTTTTGATTTTGTCTCAAATATAATGCGATAAATATCATCAAAGCTCTATTTTAAAGTCTGTTTCTTGAAAATCTTGTTAACAATATTCGTTTACAAAACTTGATTTTTTTAATCTTTTCTTATACTTGTATAGATGTTAATCAACCACTGATATTTGATGGCACCCTTGCAAAAAAACAGTTATTTACTTATCTATATATATATATATATTTATTCACGATATTATTAAACGGGTTATCATGATTGATATTTTTAATGCGTCCCAGATATTTTGGCCCGATTACAAGCGCCATGACTACAAGTAGTCTACAGGTTTTAATAAGAAACAAATAAATAATAATTTTGCTAACGTAGATTAACGAGAAATTTAAAACAACTAGTATCAATAATTTGTATTTTTTTTGCCTTTGTAGGCATACGGCCCACCTGATCATAAGTGTATATATGTATATAGAGAAGTAAATATATATATGTGGGAAGGATGTTTTCTTGAACGCATGATATGATGGATGCAAGTTGATGTTTGTGAACGCAGCGGTATATCGAGAATGGAAGGGGATGACGTGTGAGATGACAGATAGACGAACGACGAACGAAGCACGAAGCACGAGCACGACAAAACGATTGTAATTTTAATTTATAGTACTTTAATAAAACGTGGAAGTAGTAAACGCGAAACTTTTATTAATTGTCTGAAGCCTGCATCCAACATATATATATATATATGTATAAATGAATTGCTGTTCGTTAGTCTCGCTAAAACTCGAGAACGGCTGGACCGATTTGGCTAATTTCGATCTTGAATTATTTGTGGAAGTCCAGAGAAGGTTTAAAAGTAGATAAATATGAAAATGCTCGGAATTAAATAAAAATAACAATTTTGTTTTCCCTTTGATGTGTCTCCCGTCGGACGGACTCCTTTTGTTTGTTTTAAGTTTATTTTATACAAAAGTTTAAATCTTTTATTTATCGATTGAGGCACTACGAAGTCTGCCGGGTCAGCTAGTTATCAATAAAATACGTTTTGTTTCCATCGAACACTGTCCGGGATGTATAATGTATAAATGTATAATGGAATATTTACATGGACATTTGGGGTTAATCAAAATTATAACATAAAATAGAAACATTTATTTTAACTATTTTTGTTAATCAGTTAGACAGTACTTTTAAGCGTTTTCCATACCCAGAGATAACAAAAGGTTATCTCGGTGGTGAATTGGGCTGCCCAGTTGAGACAATCTCAATTGCATTTGGCTTATGAATGCAATTGCAACTTGTGCTTTCGACGGCCTTATCTTTTTTTTTGGTTGCTTAGATGGATGGACGACCTCACAGCCCACCTGGTGTTAAGTGGTTACTGGAGCCCATAGACATCTACAACGTAAATGCACCACCCACCTTGAGATATAAGTTCTAAGGTCTCAGTATAGTTACAACGGCTACCCCACCCTTCGAACCGAACCGCATTACTGCTTCACGGCGGAAATAGGCGGGGTGGTGGTACTTACCCGTGCGGACTCCCAAGAGGTCCTACCACCAGTGAGGTGATTGCTATCATGTCTCATTTGTTCCTTAGGTAATGATTGTTTATTGGGCTCTATATAATTTAAAATTACTTGGCAGTATCGATATTCTGTAATGATAGTTCCCCATATAAAGTGGTACAATTGGAACTACAATTAGAACTGGATTGCTCTAGTATACAGCATAGGGAAATTTTAACTGTTATGAGATAAATTATTCATGTACATTAGTTCTCTTGAATAATAATCACAGACCTAGCTAATGTCGGTATATAGTTTGCATACTCATAAATTAAGATTAGCTGGAAGGCAAGTGGATTTGTAAGAGATTTATGTACCACACTAATCTATATTATGTGAAAACTGTGATACCGGAATCAGAGTTCCGTACATAAAATAAAGCAATCATTCAACATTAAAATGGTAAACCCGATTGTAACAAAAGTTCCCGAAAGGCTAATAGCAACAACACCAAGGTATTTTAAATTTAATCTGAATTAAGATAGAGTTCATATTAAATCGAACTAAAGCATAAATTGGTAGTTATCAATCACGCTTTAAAATTCCAATAAAATGACTTATGCGACAGGGAAAAAACAATAAAAGGAATTAAATAAATAAAACACATTCCCTGGGCACGGCCATTTCAGTTATTGCTTATTTTTAATGCACGATGTATGCAGCGCTGTATGCAATTATTTTGATGATGGTTACACTTTTGCATTAAATTATCCTGGTTTCAGAGGCCGTCATTTTACACAATATTTCATTTTGTAGAACAATATCGAAATGAATGTTTGTTAAACTTTCCGAAACATAACTAAAGGGAAAAGCTTAATTGTCAAACAAAAATCCTCAAAGAACTGACTGTTTCGTGTCTATATTCTCTTTTGTTTTTTGTAATATAAATTATGCTAGAAATCCTTTTTTTTTTGTTAGGGCTTTTGACATTTTTATTGAATCCAACCGTATCCATTACATTAGCACTAAAGCTTCACTTATTTAATTAAGAGGTTTTTTTTGCGAAATTTAATGAAATGACTGTATCAAATTATTATTTTTAGTTTAAAGTGAATATTTTATTTCCATAAGAAATTGATTTGGTGAAATTGATAATGGCGCTATGTCGTGACGATGTGGAGAACATTTCTCCCCATAAAGAGTGATTTTATATTTTTTTATTGCTTCGATGGGTGGACGAGCTCACAGCCCACCTGGTGTCAAGTGGCTACTGGAACCCATAGACATCCACAACGTAAGTGTGCCACCCACCTTGAGATATAAGTTCCAAGGTCTCAAGTATAGTTACAACGGCTGCCCCACCCTTCAAACCGAAACGCATTACTGCTTCACGGCAGATATAGGCAGGGTGGTGGTACCCACCCGCGCGGACTCACAAGATGTCCTACCACCAGTAAAGTTATTAGTTTTACATTTTTATAGACTACTATTGTAATTACAGTAAATGAATTGTTAGTAAATTGTTTAAGAGAATTCTTCGATAAATTAATTATTGGTTATGTAATGTAGTGCTAGATGGCACTCCACCCACTTGGGCACCTTCGGAAGTATCAACTGCCTCAAACAATAGATCATTTTTTCAATTAATGGTCTCCATATTACAGTTACGTAATAAAAACTGGTAAATATTAACACTGTATTCCTGCTAATGAAGACATCTCCCTTTGAACTCAAAATATCTCAAAGTTCTAAAGGCTTTGACCTGTAAACCCCAGCGTGAATGATATGCGACATATTACACGTCTCTTTAGAGCAAATCAAAGCCTAGCACGACCAAATTTAAACAGAATTTGTGAATAGACCCTCATCAGTCTAAAATTAAAAGCTTACAACGGTACACGACAAGGTAATTTGGGTTTTAAAGCTACATCTTAGGTTTTATTTTAGGACATTTTCGTGTTGAATAGAATTTGCGGTACTGAATTCTCTAAATACCGGGTAATTTATTATGAAGTTTCCATTTGGTATCGCGTCAATACAAATTATTTTAGCATAGATTTTAGTGTCTAAATTAGTTGCTTTTAAACACGCTCTTGGTATGTATGTGTGTTTGTTTATATGTAACAGAATATTTAGCTTCTTACCGACTTAAAGACGTCCCATTAATTAATACTAATACATCAAATTAATACATATATAATAATATATGTAGTAATAAATAATAATAATAATCATATTAATATATCACACACGCATCAAACACCGATGACAATACAGTAATTTTATAACTTCGCTCTAATAGCCTGACCAGTAGTACTAACAGGATAAAAAAAATTCATTGTTAGTCCGTTTTTGTATTTAGGCGTGTTTAATTTTAAGTTTTTAAACTACATATTACTAATTAATGGTCGCTGTGAAGTGTGAGTAAATAGAGTTCTTAATTTTTATATATGACGTTGATAAGAGTACCCATCATTTAAGTCACGCGACGGTTAAGATGTAAAATTTTAAAGTTACCAACAAAAAATCATACAAACATAATATACTCAATAGTTTAAAATCAATTGTCGGCAAACCGCGGCTCTTTCGCGAAATGCTCATGAATTATTACTTATTATCTTGCCTTGTAAGAGACGAGTAAACATGTTGGAAACACAAGGCTACAAAAATATACATTAAAAAAAATGGCTCTGTGAATAAATTTCAATTGTGTGCTATCTAAATTTGGTTTTTTTGGTTGACAAGGTTGCTGACCACTGGTTTATATATTATACAGGGTATGCTATCTTATAATTTTGTGTTTTCCGTATGTTGTATACCTTATCGAAGTCAGTGATATATGAAAGCAATGATTACACTTTTGATGGTGATATTTTGATTAGTGAGGGTTGTATTGGATACAATTAACCGCGAATCTCATTGTGCAAGTTCACAGCTCTGGTGTCTTAACACCACTTATGGTTATCGGAGTCAATACAGACAACGCGAATGCTGTCACCTTGAGACATGAGATTGAATTTTCAATTATATGGTATAACGGTTGTCCTCAACTTTCGGACAAAGGCTGAGACAGGAGGAATGGGTTTTGCTGCTCCCCGTGCGCTTGTAGAGGATGCCTTACTACCCGAGAGCAGTTGCTTTGTGACTGAATCGACTACCGGATTAGAATCACGACTCGTTGAGAAGATATGGCGAGAAACTCAGCAAGCTGATGTATTCTGGTGGATGACAACGCGACCTATCTTCAGTATAATGCTTCTAGAGCTAACACTAAACATACCATAACGGGTCAAATGACTCATTTTGAACTTTTGCATTGTGCACCTTATTGCTTTTGTATATTTCACTTCATGACTTTGTCTTACGAATTAATCTATTGTTATTTTACTATTTTTTTGGTTGTTTTGTTTTGTTCTTTTTTGAGTAATAGTTGTGGTTTGTTATTCGTATTCTCGGGATATTATGCTCCGAACACATAAAAGTCAAACACACCAATTCAACAATATATAATAATATGTGTACAATGTTATAGTATAAAGTAAAAAGAGTAAATGAAACTAGACACTACAATATACCAATTCAAACTAAAATTATAATACGTTTTACAATCTATATATTAATATAGCCACAAGGTGTGGTTTTAATGCGAGCAACCAAAAAAATATTAGAATTAAGTGTCATATATCTATATATGAATACGTGAAGCAAAAACTTTGTATCCCTTTTTACGAAAATTGCGCGGACGGAGGAGTATGAAATTTTCCACACTTGTAGAGAATATAGAGAAGAAGTGCACAATGCTAATATTTTTTTTAAAATAATGCATAAAAGATATTTTAAATTAATAAAGAAAACATTACACACACTACATACCATGTATTTGACGCACACACGCATGCATACTATTTATTGTCAAACTTTTGTTCTTGACGTCTGTTGTCAGATTGAGAATAGATTAAATATTGTTTGTCTTTGTTAATATTTTTTATAGTGTAGTCTTGGCGAAATTTGTGATTATAGAAGTTTAAAATACAATCATAATAGTGTACAAACTTACAATGCCAATTAATTATAGTCGAATTTCGACTACTGCAGGACCTCTAGTCAACTTAAATCGACGCGCGCGAATCTCGTAGCATGACGTCACGGGACACCTGCGCGTTCGGGAACTCCGATCGCATCCGATGACGCCCGAGTGGGACCGAATGTTGCACGCTACATACTTGTCGTATACCGTTATCTACCCGCATACCAACACTTAGTGATACCTATTTCTAGGTATCACTAAGTGTTGGTATGATTAGTGTTAAGTTAAGGGCAAACAGTCCCAGAAGTCAGTGTTTCCTGGTAAAAACTGGGTAAGCAGTTTATAGTAGAATGCCTACCTGCAAGTAGCCTCGCTCCACGAATGGTCGTCGTGGCCTAACGGATAAGACGTCCGGTGCATTCGTATTGAAGCGATGCACCGGTGTTCGAATCCCGCAGGCGGGTACCAATTTTTCTAATGGAATACGTACTCAACAAATGTTCACGATTGACTTCCACGGTGAAGGAATAACATCGTGTAATAAAAATGAAACCCGCAAAATTATAATTTGCGTAATTACTGGTGGTAGGACCTCTTGTGAGTCCGCACGGGTAGGTACCACCGCCCCGCCTATTTCTGCCGTGAAGCAGTAATGCGTTTCGGTTTGAAGGATGGGGCAGCCGTTGTGACTATACTGAGACCTTAGAACTTATATCTCAAGGTGTGTGGCGCATTTACGTTCTAGATGACTATGGGCTCCAGTAACCACTTAACATCAGGTGCGCTGTGAGCTCGTCCACACAGGTAAGCAATAAAAAAAAAAAAAAAAAAATCTATTATGTAAATCCGAAACATTCACGAAGTGGAATATAAATCTTTATGTTGCTCTTCGCATATTACTTTAACTGAAGGACCGTGTACAAGTCATAAATGTAGTTTTACTGCTATTTTTTATTACCTCCTTCGTACATACATGCTTACCGTATGTACGAATTTTTATCAAGCTTTTTTTTGTCGTAAAATATGTTGTATTGCTTCTGAAGTCGGTAGCAGTTATTTCGGTTCGGCTATTTTACGATTTCGATTTTTAAATACTACGTTAAATAAACACGCTGTATGTAACGCTAAGATACAGCATGTTTATTTTTAAGTTGTGGTTTTTCTGTTCCTAGTCGGTACTCTGTTTTTTCTCTTTCGTTCGTATATGAAGATAGCTGATATTGAAAAAGACAAGACATATGGTAAATGCCCGTGACTGAGGTGAAGTTTATTACACTATTGACACTAATGCCAGCGTATTCTTGTTTGAAGGGGTGGATAATATAAACTTTGGAACTTTGGAAAACGAAAATGGATGTGTTGCGTTCAGACTTTGACCTTTGTTTTCAAGGGTGTTATTTTCTTGTGATGTCCATGAACTTCGGCAACTACTTAATCAAGTAGTCCCTGAACTTATCTATCCGCTTAACGAAATAAATAACTGGAACAGGAATAAGTATAATAAAGGTTAGTTTTAAAATACACACAAGGATGTGTTGAAGAAAAAACACATGTCGTTTTTCGCTAATTTTATTTGTCAAAATTTCGACATAAATAAATCATCATGTAATTACATAATTTACCTGTCTCTACATTCCATATCGGTTCTTTATAAAATAAACCTTATTTTCGTAATGATTAGAGTCTATAATACATTTATTGCGTCTTTAATGGAATAACCGAACAACAAAACAAGTAATATTTAAAAACTAAATTTATTTACATTTTTTATTGCTATTTACAGATATTTTACAACTTCTTTTAATTTACTAAATAATTAATAACTATGTTCTGATTAAAATAAATTATATAATTTACTATGCGCTACGAAAGTGTTAGGGGTCATTTGATTTTGTTGCCGTTGCTGTCATACATATTTATTTATTAATTGGTTAGAAAGTGATGGAGAATCAGAGTTATAGAGCGAGACTATTTCCGAAGCCGATTTGTATACAATAATAACAAGCCATCTTAATAATTATTCAATAAATTTAAAAGCCTATCAATTAAAATAGGTATTTTTGTGTATATAATGAAAATAAGGCTTAGGAGCATTTCTTAATAAAATCACATTGAGTATTCTATTGAATTTTCTGCACACCCTATGTTAAGTGAACATTAGATATTCTTTGATACTTGACATTGAAATTTGAATTGAATAAGCGGGTGTCCAATCATTCACCCCGGATGAATGGTTAAGAGACATTGACAGAACAGCCAAAGCTTCATGTGTAAGCTCACGATATCCGGAGGACATTATATATTTTTTTTATTCGTTTTTTTATTGTATAGGTGGGTGGACGAGCTCACAGCCCACCTCGTGTTGAGTGATTACTGGAGCCCAAAGACAGCTACGATGTAAATGCGCTACCCACCTTGAGATATAGGTTCTAAGTCTCAGTATAGTTACAACGGCTGCCCCGCCCTTCAAACCGAAATGCATTCACGCCAGAAAACACGGCAGTACACTGCGCGTAATTATATGTCAGGTTATAGCATAGTTGACGAATCAAACACAATAGGTCCTTTCTCAAACGAGATCAAAAGGTTTTGTAGCAGTTTGGAAACCAGAATACATACATTTCACGTCTGATACAGTCTTTAGGGCTGTCAGTAAAAGTAAAAATCATACTATTCTGAAGGTCTTTTGAGCCCTTGTTTAAAGAAGAAGGACTTCTCACAGTTCTGGTCTATAACAAAAAAAACATATATATGCAAGGGTTCTTCAAAATTTACAAATAACGCTATATATAAATATTTTTTTAATAATATGCATTTAAAGTATTAATAACACGAAACTTATTTGAAAAACTCTGATGTGTTTAACGTTTTTTTTAAATTTTAGGTTATCGTAAGTGAAATAAATCCAAGGTAAAATTTTGGTAAAGAATATAGACTACATATCATATAAATCACGGTGCTCAGTTTGAATAAGATTTAATAAATACACTAAATATTTTAATTACTTAAAATACAACAAATACTTAAATTCTATAAACTCTATTTTAAATACAAAACACTAATATTATTCTTCTATACAGTTTCAGAAAGTGATTTTTTTGATGGAAGCTGGTAAAGATCATGAAGTAATGGAATTTGAACCTTATTTGAATGGGAATGGAATTCGAAACTTATTGAAAGTATCTGATAATTACAAGTGTAATTTGAGCGAGAGAGATGATAACGAGAGAGAGTGGTAAAATTGCCACGAGAAAACTGTCGATACAGTCAGTGTACATTTTTGGGAGCAGTGATGAAATTCCGTTGGCAGCACTTAAATATCAATAGAAAATATAGATTTAGCTGCTCCTAAAAACCATCCTGCAGTCACAGTCAACAGATATTTTGATGTGAAACATCTATAGCCGCACGTAAAACGATTTCTGGCGAGGCGACGCATGCCGTGGCGACGCGTCGCCATGCGCAATCGACTGTGCGATTCTCTCCCACTCGATCCGGCGCTAAGCCATCTCTCTCGCTACACTGAGCTCGGATACCTATAGTGTATACTCCGTAGTGTATACAGTATTGTTTACTACAGTACACATAACCTGTGTTTTACTTGAAAACAAATTATTTATTCGTAATATTTTATTTTATCATTATGACATATTTAGTTTCTATCACAATCTGTTCTTTTCTGCATATTACTTTTACAAAATAATGTCGATGTTTCACATCTGCCAGGCGTCCCGTGACGGCTCACATTTTTTTTAACATCTGTTAATTGCGGGTAGATTTCGATGAGCCTGGAAAAGCTGCGTAACCATTTTTATTTGTTATTTTTTCCTACCTCTGCTGATGGCCTTGCGAGGCTATTTCAGGTGTAGGTGACATGTAGGTGAGCTCACGGGGCTCAAACCGGAGTGTTGCTAACAATGGCCCTAGCAAGAGCAGTGCTTCGCAGAATCTACCACCGGATCGGAAACGCGATTAACAGAATACTGCTGAATATACCATAGGGTGCATTGTACACTGTTTTGTTATGTTGTGAGATCACTTCCAAAAAAGGCCCTTTTCGTATTTCTATTCAATAATTGATCTCCGGATTAGGGTATTTTGTTATATTCTTTACTTTCTCACTTTAATTTTAAACATTAATCATAAATTTTGTAACTTTACGGCTTTAGTGTTCTACTGCTGCTACGAAAATTGATTTAGGGTTGTGATGTTGTTTCCTAAACTAAAAAAAAAAAACTAACAAACAGAATTTGAAACTAAATCCCAAGCTCCTAAATATTTACCAGCTTTCATCATACAAAGCCAACAACATTACGCAATGTTGTCGGATTTATTATTTGGTTTTCATCTAAGCCCATCGATTGTGTTCGTGTATATAGTGGCTAAAGTGCAGTATAGGGAGATGAGAAGATTAACGGATAGAGCACACGGTGATGCTGTGTTGGCGTTGCCGTGCTGCATTGCTGCCGGGTGCTCACCTGTTAAAGAAAAGTCAGATTTAGTTAATGCAGATAAGATAAAAAATCGTTTGAGACTGAACTGAACTTGAATATTTTGTGGGTAGTATTTGTTTTAGATAGATTGCCGTTATGGTGGATCGACCAAATAAAGGCAGCTCTAAATGGTCCCATTAACGAGTGCATAAGAAGGGCCGCGGTACGCGAGGAATGGTGACGTCAGGTGAAGCTCACCACCACCGGAAACCGCGATGAGAAGAGAATAAGTATTTGTTTTACTGTATTGTTCTTTCCACTGCTGTTTAGATATACGTCCTTTTTTATTATTGCTTTGATGGGTAGACAGGCTCACAGTCCACCTGGTTTTAAGTGGTTACTGGAGTCCATAGACATCTACAACGTAAATGCGCCACCTACCTTGAGATATAAGTTAACTTGTAATAGCAGAAGTCACGTAATTAATGATAAATTTGCGGGTAGGAAGCAACAAAATACATTACCAGCCTAAAATCAATAGTAGCGTGCAAGCGAATTACGATAGATAGGCAATAACTATACGAGTATGTGTCAATGTTTGTCCCATATTTGTATTACTTTATTTATCATTGATGTTAGTTGTTTATTTGCTCATTTATATTCGTTATAACAAGTTGAGATTTATGAGGTTTCGTGAATATGTATGTATTAACATATACGCGACTTCCATGAAATTTGAAAACATAGACTTTTTTTTTATTGCCCTTGTAGGCAGACGAGCATACGGCCTACCTAATGGTGAGTGGTTACCGTCGCCCATGGACTTCAGCAATGCCAGGGGCAGAGCCAAGCCGCTGCCTACCAAACTCTTTACTGTTGAAGTCGTCGTGGCCTAAAGGATAAGACGTCCGGTGCATTCGTATATAGCGATGCACCGGTGTTCGAATCCCGCAGGCGGGTACCAATTTTTCTAATGAAATACGTACTTAACAAAATGTGTCATGGTCTCCTTTAACGAATAGTGAAATAAAAAAAATATTGAAGTAATTGTATTTGCGACTTTCTTCTACCAATGGTGCGAAATGTTCACGATTGACTTCCACGGTGAAGGAATAACATCATGTAATAAAAATCAAACCCGCAAAATTATAATTTGCGTAATTACTGGTGGTAGGACCTCTTGTGAGTCCGCACGGGTAGGTACCACCGACCCGCCTATTTCTGCCGTGAAGCAGTAATGCGTTTCGGTTTGAAGGGTGGGGCAGCCGTTGTAACTATACTGAGACCTTACAACTTAATCTCAAGGTGTGTGGCGCATTTACGCTGTAGATGTATATGGGCTCCAGTAACCACTTAACATCAGGTGGGCTGTGAACTCGTCCAAACATCTAAGCAATAAAAAAAAAAAGCATCAACTCGTCGATATTTCGAGTGGCACACCGCGAGTCGCAAGCGCTTTGTAACAAAAATAGCAACTCCGCAACGTACAACGTTGGACATGATAAAATTAACATGAATCAATTTCGAATTAAATGCGAACATCAAATTTAATACATGATTGGATCCCCGAGGGTCCTTCAGTTACAAGGAGCTTGAGTTCACAATCAACGTTCAGTGTAAATCGCCTATAACGAGATCAAAAGAATCACCGATGCTTCATTTACGTTCTATAAATGGTTTTAGGTTTATAGGGCGAACATATTTCTTTTTGTTGAAATATATTGCTTATTTTCTTTAGTATCTACACCTTTTTGGTTGTTTGAGTGGAATTTAAAAAGAAAACACGACGATGTGTTTTTATAAAATAGGCAACTTGAAAACATCTTGTAAGTGCTTAGTTGGTATCAACCATAACTTTGTGCGCATGTTAGGTTACGATAGTACGTGATGTGTTACTGCTTCATGAAATATTTCATGAAAAGTGCTTGTCTCAACATTGGAGACTTCATTGAACTCAAGATGAAACTGAGTTAGTTATGTAAAGAAAAACAATGCATCAAATGGGAGTCCTATTTGCTGACAACATTATCTTTCAGAAAATCGAAATGCGATAGTTAAAAAGGCTGCCTATTCGAATTCAGTAATATGTATCTATATTGTAAATACAAAATTCTGGTAAATTGATTTAATTGGGTTTTGAGATTTTTATCGCAAAAATTAATTAATGGAAAAAATAGCTATGTATTCGTTAGTCGATTTAATAACCGAGATACAGGGAATATTCGATATTTAGGAAGATATAGTTTGAGATACAAGCGTAGTAGTATTCATGGCCTTTTGGATTAAATGCATGGTGTACACGTATCGGCTAATCTGGCTAAGTCAATATTTAAATTTCATGGGATAAAGAAACTATTCTAAGTAAATGTAAAATATAAAAATAAAAGTTAAAAATAAGTACACCACACCACATCATCTCAAAGAACAAAAATGTATCTTATAAATTTTATCCGGGCCACAATAGTAAGGTCATTCATAATTTTACAATCAGAGCGATTGGGGAACAATCAAATTTCTAACATCGACTGCGAAAAAAATCCAAATTCCAAGAAAGAAATAAATAATTTATACGCCAAGCATAAATGGGTTATTACATAAGTTAAAAGCAGCGTGTATGCTTTGTCATTATTTGACATGCGAATTTTAGTGCAGTGCATAGTTATAATATTATATGATTTACCATTCATTCATCCATAACTCAACTAATAATTAAAAAATCCATTTATTTTCAATGTCATCCCTTACTTTCTTACCTATTCGTAACTTACCATTTATGACGTGAACGTTCACAGAAGCTGCTTCCGCCATAGTGGGAACGCAGCTGTAGTTTCCGCTGTCACCTGGCATTAGCTTGTCTATCCTCAACCTGGACGTGAGCTGCTCCGTCCATTCCGTTTTAAGATGAAGTCTGGGCTCCTCAGCAACTTCATTCTCCTCGACTTCCTTATATTCTATTAGGTTTGATCCTGAAATTAGGGCTTTCTTGAAATACTACAAACTTTTAGATACAGTGTATATTAGGTAAGTTGGTTAATCTATATTAATATATAAATCTACAATGGTTTTTACGGATGTTCCGTTATAACTACTGAACCATGCATCCGATTGACTTGAAACTTGGTATCCATGTAGAAAATACATGTACTTAATGGATAAGCTGATATTTATATGAGTGTTGGACTCCCTACACCAGTTGCGGGGGCGTTAATTATGAATCTTTGTGGGGGTGAGAAATAATAATGTTAATTTTAAATGCCCAGCAAAGCGGAAGGGCACAGCTAGTAGATCGTATAGGTATAAATACTTCACATTATTGAACTACTCAATGTAAATGGAAGATAGCAAACGCATTTCACGTCGTACGAGATTTGTTATCTTTTCTTGTCTACTTTAGGTACAGTGCAATAAGCATTGCACATTCAATAGTACAGGCCACTTAAGACAAGAAGACAAACACTTAAGACAAGATCAAACTTCGAATACCAAATACAATTATAAAAACTGCCAATCGAACCCGGACCCCTGTTGTGGTAGTCAAACGTTAACTAGATAACCAATGAGAGGAAAAGAAGACTGAAGGCCTTATTAGAATGATACAACCGTTGTCCCAACCTTCAATTTGGAATGCATGAAATGATATGCATGTAAGAAATGCAATTTTATATAATTAAAATTGCACGATTTTCACATCTTCGTCGTGGATGTTGTTCACTTAAAGTCATTAAAAACTTATTACGTTTACAAATGAATGGTAGCTGCCACAAGATTTTGACCCTGGTATCATAGTCAAAAAACCCAAAATTATTATATCAGGTGTCTTAAAACTGGGATAAAAGTGCTTAAAATAAAATCTAAGATTTATTTGTGCGGATAAGGTATGTTATTTAAAACCCAACTCACCCTTATACCAAAATATGGTTCCCAGATCGTGTGGGCCTTGACTTAGGATACAAGTTAAAGACAGGGAGCTTCCTGTCTTAACGTACAGATCTGCTGGGCCAAGGATGTGTGCTTTTGCTTCTGTGAACAAACAGAAAACCAAGTTACTCGGTACAATTGCGTAAATGTCCTCCACATTCTTTATGTTTAGTTAGTTTTTTCGACGCACTGAGCTTACGATACTCTAATTATTTCCTTCCATATTTGTAAAAACTAAAGACGTGCTTTGTTGTAACTATTGCAAAGTGTATCTAAAATATTTTAGTCATTACCAATCGTTAAATACCATTTTGGGTCGGTGACACAAACAACTATACCAAACTAAGTTTCAGAAAATGCTGCTGCCTATTTTGTGTTATTCTGCCCGTTCTGCCTCAGTCACTTTTTTATATCCACGGTTCTATCGTGCGATGCACACAGTATCTAAATTGAATCAAAAATGCACTAGTATGCACATTCATTTTATACTAGATAACTTTATTTGATAAACAGCCAGAAGTACAATCACTAACAATTATATGCAACAAATAGTCCACACAAAATGATATTTACGAACACATTGCCTTTTTTTACTGTTATTTCTAAAAGCATTATTGACACACGAAAATGGAATGTTAGGATTAAAATTCAATGAGATTAAGAGAGAAAAAGGAACCAAAGATAAACGTTGGGTCGATAATTCAAGAACGTTACTGAAGGGTTTCCCATGAGTTTCCAAACACGTGCTTACTTCGCATAATCAATAAATTTAAGAAGTGATGTGCTTGGAAAGTTGTAGCACTAAGCGATGAAGCACGGCCAATTATCCAGTCTGTTTTTGGGGCGTGCAATAAGCCGCACCAGTTTGCGTGATCTTGAAGTTTGGCAAGACTCCAATGTGTCAGTTTGTGACTGTACATGATGTCTAAGACAACGTTTAGGTTCTAGCCGTAGCATCGACGATTAAAACACTTCATGTTTTCTAACAGCGGGCTCTCAGCAGGAGCCACAAAATAATCACGCTTTTTGAAGGGCTTTTGTACTGTGTTCGGTAGCCATCATGCAATACAAGATATTTGATAGATGCCTGAATCTTGCTTACGACATCTTCCTTAATTTGTCACTCACCGGTTGATACATATTTTATTTTTATTGCTTAGGTGGGTGGCCCACCTGATGTTAAGTGTGTGGAAGGCTTAAATGAAGAAGGGAAGACCTTCCACCGAGCGGGTGATATTGCTCGGTAGACCGACGGTCCGAATAATGTTATTCGGAAGTTGTATATGTGCAAGCTTATCTTGAAAATGTCGTAAGCGAGATTCATACTCTGTCAAATATTTTGTATTGTATGATGGCTACCCGCCACAGTACTAAAGTTACTAAATTGTATCACGACCTTACATGACATATCAACGTAGACGCTGATAGGGAGTTGATCAGGAATTTTGGTAATCTAGCAAAAAAAAATGTTTAAAAGAGACATTGTTTCTGTGACTCCTTCATGTAAATATTCAATTACTTAATCAGGCATCGTAGCTTTTCAGTCACGTGTGCTTCTAAGTTGAATTAAATTAGAAGGTTTTAATTATAATCTGGTAGCAAATCGTTTTGCTCGGTTAAATTCCGGGAACGACTTTAATGATCAAGGAAAAATAAATGTAAACAGGAAAAAAAACGTTTCAGTATGATGAACGTTTGCTGTTGAAACTCATTGCAGACCCAAAATCAATAAGCGAGGAACTTACGCTGAATTCTAAAAAAGGTCCCAGTAAAACGAGCCGCCTTCGAAACGGGCCTAATTTAAAATTCAAATCGTTCTGCTGATAATGAAAAAGGTAGCCCCCATAAACACATCATGCGAAGCAGCTAAAAATATAATTTTCAAATTATTTAATCCTGCAGAGCATGTGAGTTTGAAACATCACCTACTGATACCAGCTAATTAATATACGAACATAACAAATCTGATAATATTGCGACAAAGACTTTTTGCACACGCGCTAAACAAGATTTAATTATGTTGAATGCAAAATTCCACTTGTACCAAAAATATTTCCTTTCTTGAAATTTCCACTAAAATCAGCACGTTGAGATATTTGAACCGGAAGGCCCATCAAGCGAGCAGAGTAACATGATAAGGCATATATAAAACGACAAAGGAACCGTTCAAAATATCCTCGAACGAAAAAAATTGGCTCGAGATTAAATCTGTGAAACATTTCATCGGGGCCCTCAATTTAGCAACACGGGTGCGTCTTACTCGCTGTATTTTTGAAGATCTAATATTGTATGTGGCCATTCCACGAAGGAAGACAATAAGAGCTGCTTCGGAGTACACAGTGAGAGGTTAATTAAGGAGCAGGGTTGTCGTCTAGGAAATTGGGAGTCGTAAAACAATGCTTCACGCTGTTATGAACACTAATGGTATTTTTATCTAATATAGCTTTATGAAATGTAATATTTGCTTTAAATTTTTCTAGGCTATTATTAAATTCATAGGTTTGTTTTCTCGCACCTGTGAGGGGTATAAATAGTTTTGATCCAAAAGTTCGCAGGTCTGCGAATGGGTACGTACCATTACATTTTCAGTGTTTCATAAAGTTAGATTCCCCAGTACCCACATTTGGCAGCCTATTAGATATGGTTTTATATTGGCAAAGGTATATTAGTAGCTATCTATCTGTCAACTCGTCCACTGCTAGACATAAGTCTCCCTCAAGCCTCGCCACAATGTCCTGTGTCCAGTGGCTCATTTCTTTACTCAATGTTCGATAATACAGATCTATTTCTTCTAGTTCTTGGGTTCTAGCATTGGGTTGAGTAAAAAAAAAACGGGAAATCAGAAGTTGCTGTGAGTGGTGACAATGAATTTCGGATCAGGTCATGCCATGACATGACATGGTTGTCTGTATATTTAGCTACCCGATCACTACAAATAAGACTAGATGTGTAATAACATCGAGTTCAGTATTTTTCTTTAATATATCGAACCAATTTTCGGCTAACACGCCAGAACCAATGGCTAAGCAGTAAATAAAACTGCCAATCATTAGCTATCGAAACCAAAGATCCATTCGATAATATTATTTAGGTCAAACCGAAAGAGCAGTGAAATAACAAGAAAACAATTTTGCCAGACAGCATAATTACCGAAAAGTTCTTCGCAGGATGCCAGCAAGCAAAACAGCTTAACGCGCTTATCAAATTTTAATAACCTTAAATAAATGACAATTAAAATGACATGGTATTTTTCTCAAAATCGGACTGACTATTTTTTATTTATTGCATAGATGGATGGACGAGCTCACAGCCCACCTGATGTTAAGCGGATACCAGAGCCCATATATATCTACAACGTAAATGCCGCCACCCACCTTGAGATATGCGTTCTAAGGTCGCAGTTCAGTACAACGGCTGCCCCACCCTTCGAACCGATACGCATTACTGCTTCACGGCTGAAATAGGCAGGATGGTGGTGCCTACCCGTGCGGACTCACAAGAGGTCCTACCACCAGTATGGACACTTAATGTTCGAAAACTTAAGTTCTCAAATTTATAAAGCTTCAGTCGCAAAAAAATTGTTTGATTATGTAATAGAACCAGCACTACTTAAGCGAAAATTGTGTATTGAGTGTGTACCTTGAATTATTATCGTCGATTAGAATGACACTTATCTTAATGTGAAATATCTTAGAGAGGTATTCTAACTGGCAGAATCAACAAAATTGTTGAATCACAGAGAAGATTAAAAAAAAAAAAAATGTCTGCGATCCTAAAATTAATTTTATAACATAATCAAATAAAATAAAAGTAATTGAATTACCACATATATTTTGGTATTATTGTACTATAGTATCGTAGGATGTGTTTCATTTTAGTTGCCCCACGACAATTGTGTAAGCAATTTGTAATATACACCACGTATCCTTGTCAAAACTTTGAAAGTACTTTGTTATAGGAAACGGCTTTATCAGAACTTTAACACAATCTTGTTTGCTAAAATTATTATTATGTAAATCTAAGGCGATAAATAGCAAGCTACAAGTTTCCTAAGTTCTTGTTAAATTCCTAAGTTTACTTGTGACTTGTCGTCAAACACATCATTCTCCCTAAGGGTACATTCATGCTTAGGGTATCGATAGCAGTTTGTATATCGATAACTTTCTTGTTTGTAATTCACTTAGACATTTAGTCATACATTATAAAGCTAAAAAATTATCTATCTTAAACAAATACGGATGTATAGAATATTAATTCAACATTTGATAAGCGCGTAATAAGTATATCGAACCCATTGAAGGCTATTATTGATTTAAAATAATAAGTTTGAATAATATTATATACAATTATTTATTAAATTCTATTTTCAATGTGGTGTATCGACCAAATCAGAACCACTGTGGGATATCTGTAGCCGTATAGCCTTGTAAGATGGGTGAAATTTGCTCCGTCCAAAGCTACATAGGTGTTTATGATCTCTCTATCAAGAGGAATATGATTAAGAAGAAGTAGTATTATTTAAATTACTAGATATTTTGGTGCAATTTGTTAAGCTATTACCATAAGTAAGAGAGCAGTAGTCAATGAGGCTATAGCCTAGAGATCTTGCTTAAATCGTATACGTCCAAATCATTGTGGTACAGACACAAAAATCTATCAGATTAAACTATTGGAGTTTCCTCTGTAAATTTATTTACGATCCAGGAATCCCAGACATATTTTACATCAACTGCGAATGTGGTTTTAGTGCCAAACTTTGCGTTACGAACTTAAGTTTGTGCTGTTAATGGTCCCAGATTTTACTAAGCTTTATTGGAAACTGTCAAGGACCTTGTTTAGATTAATTATCAGGGGTTACTAAATACTCAGATTAAATTCTAGTTTGTCTCCTATTTTGTTAAGAGTAACATTTCGATATTAAAATTTTGTTGTTCTATCCTTGATTTATAAGATTGATGAAATTATTAAAATTTGTACTTACTCTGTTATTACTTTTTTTAACAAATCTCTGTATTATTCAAACAGCATTCGTGTGATAATGATTATGTCAATATTTAAATGCAATAGGTAAGACAAACTGATCTAAATTTATTAAACAAAACATTAATATGTTTATTAACTAATTTTATACGTCATAAACATGCAAACGAATGTGTTGAATACGTGGAGATTATTAACTCCACTCACGGGAGGCGGCGGTGACTTTTGTGCTCTCGCGAGATCACAGACCTGGCAAGTTCTCTGATCTGAGAGTTACATTAGGTAAATAATAAAATAAAAGAAAAACCTCATTGAATTTGTGATCTGGTTCTTTTTATAAATAACGTGCCGCATTACTACGGATTTTTTTAAATATTTAATATTTCGTACTGACCAACGACATTAAGCTGAAATGCCAAAGACATCTTTGGTTCCGTGTTGACTTGGCACTCGTATATCCCGGCGTCTCTCTCCTGTGGGAATTTAATCTGCAGCGTCCAATTTTCCGACTTCTCAGGCCGAATAACCTGGAACCTCTGGTCGGATGTGTAAGTCAAAATCCCAGCCGTGAGTATGTGGAGATCCCTCTTCCTGATCCAGCTGACCTGCAACAAAACTCTTGTTACTTTTAGGCTTTTGAACACTACACTAATTAAATTATCTGAGATATTGACGTGACTGAGGTTTTACAATTTACAGACATTTTTCTTGACGACAGAAATTACAAAACAAAATCAAGAATCGACAGCTTGAATTTTACCATTTATCCTGATATCAAACAAATAAAAGAAACACACGGTTCTAAATTAAAATCAATATATTCGTTGTACCCTTGTGTGTAAAATCTGTGGGTGTGACTGCGTGTAATTAATAACTCTTACATTAGACGCCTTAAGCTCTAACATTAGGAGCAGGCTTAGGGACCCGTACTCGTCGAAGAGTACGGTTACTAGGGTCGGCAAAGAGTTCGACGTGCAACCTAACAACTCATGCATCAGCCCGCTGAGTATCTCGCCGAATCTTCTCAGCGGGCCGCGATTCCGATCCGGTAGTAGATTCATTCGCGAAGCAGCTGCTCTTGAATTGTTAGATCTCCTTTATAGGCACTGGGCAGCTGTTAGCAAATCCGGTGAAACTGGAAAGGCCTCCGGGCCACCATTAATAAAAAAGTCTGGAGAATAATGGATCCTATCTTCTTGTGAAGCATCGATTGATGCGTATGATATTTTCTTCTGGATTATACAAGTACAAGAGAATAACATTGTAACCGATTTTTAGCCGAGCCTAAATACGAGTTACAATGTTACTCCTTGAATGTGTCGATGTTTATGGAGAGCCGATCTCGCATTGTTCTAGTATTTTGCAATTAATTTCGGATCCATCTAAAATTTGACTGCTCCGTTGGTCTTCTGGTCCATCTTCTGGTCAATCAGAGTCAGTAACTAGAGATATTTAGTAATCATCATCTGAATGTACCAGTTCTGCATTTCATCTGTTGAATATAGAACGTAAAAATATTTTATGATCCATCCATCAGTCATTAAAGAAAGAATAACTCATTGAAAATGATATGATAACGCCTTTATCTTATAAATCCAAGTAAAAAAAAAAACTTTATAGACATCTCAAAAAATGATAATGTATTTTTTAAGGATATAAAAATGCTAAACAAAACGTTAAAATGCTGTGAGACGAGACTGCGAGTTAGTTAAAATTATTGTGTTATTATATTAATGGAATGCTTAAAAAGTCATCAATCTCATGTAAATTACACTCGCTTTGATGTAAAAATTGTTTTAAAAAAATATAAGACCACTGTTTGTTTTATTTTAGATGGAGTTTTTTTAAAGAATTACTTGTTTTTCATGGATTAGTTGTAATTAAAGTGAGCATTTGGTTTTGACAAATTAGTCTCACTTTAACAATATGATAAAATTGTTTTTACAACTTCTGCTACTCCGAACTGAACGTAAAAATGGCGTAGTATGGAATTAAGGATATTAAAAAGTGTTCATGATAATTTTTAGTCGGCATCAAAAGAGAGGCCAATTAGCCCGATACTACTCATATGAACTATGACATGGCGTGATAATTACCAGCGTTATGGTGACAACCAAGTATAGTTTTAATTTAGCTTTTTAACTAATCATTCTTATACACATATCTTATCATTCATATACATACATCTTGTAATTTATAGACATATACCTCGTCATTAATATACATATTTTTCTATTCGGGCAGGAAAATGTACTGGAAAGGTACTCGCATTGTGTTACACTACTATGGGTTCAAAGGCTATAAATGTCTTCCTTCGCAATTCTGCTCGTAACAAACACGAATTCCAGGTTGAAATTTATAAATTTTGTGGATGGCGATATGTATAGAACCCGAACGCATGCCTGTTCGCTACCATCCTGATTATTTCAGCCCCATAAATCCAATGAAAGTGAGACAACGACCTCAAGTATCAAAAGGCAAATGGCATACACTATGCCCATCCACACTTTATTCACGAAATATGTACATATATGTTAAATTTATCGGCATGCTCAAAGCAAATACTTGGATAGACAGAATAAAATATGTTAAGGATGAAGCGCTTGACATTATTCTAAAAGGCAACGATGCCGAAACTCGACTGAACATTCTCAAAAATATATTTCGTGTTGCTGTATGAGAAGTGGAAAATATACGCTGAAACTTCAACGTGACAGTTTGGACAATGACAAAATCTAAAATGTATTATGATTTTGGAATTTTCTTCTCAAGAGCTTTGGACGGTTTGAAGAGAGACATGAGAAATTCTCAGACACTTCAATTTTGTTTCTACCTTCCGTTAGTTTTATTTTTGTTTCCATAAATATTTTGATAGTCTAGCTAGTGTTAAGCAAGTACCCAGGAAAATAAATTGTTGAGGAAATAGACATCTTCATAAGGTTTAAGTCTTGGGTGAGGTTTATGAAGCGGTTAAGCCTGCGTATGTGTCCTTACGCTACGATCATGTCATGTGGTTTGTTAAATATGTCCGATGAAGATCTTCCACTACGACAATCGAGAATTAACTGTGAAGGCTCCAGTGTTTACATTAATATAGAAGTAATCTATTATTTAGGTACATGAATGATTGCTTTAGAACAAAAAAAGGTTAAGAGTTCCTAAAAATATTCCTTTTTCAATTAAATTCAAGATTTTTGCACCGTTTTTTTCATTTTCCATGTCATGTTTATCAGATCTGGGTGTGTTTGTAGTATCAGTGAAGCTAAAATGAATACTTTAAATAAGTTACTTATCTGGCTTAATTTCACGATAATTATATTAATGACAATTAAAAAATTAAAGAAAATACTACTAAAAATCTAGTAACAAGCTTTGGTCGATCTAAATTTTAAAAGTTTACTGTTATTTTTTTTATTAAAATCACTGATGAAAGCAAACTACTAGGGCAACTATATTAAAATTTAAAGCTCTCAATAACACAGAGAAGAATATTTTTATTATCAATTCGAGAGATAACAACAGAGAATAAAAGATACAAGACAATAGTCTATCCATTAGAAGCAGCCGGAGCTTAATGGATCAAAGCGCTTCTTTTATGGTTCTATACGAGGTTAATCTCTGTTTAACACTTTCAATAATAAAAATTACGACTTTTACCTTTAAATATTTAAACGTTTTTGCCTGAGCTTTTGGAGCCGATCAACACCCTCGAGCTAAGCTTTATTACAAACAAAAATAGAAGGCAAGTTAAAGCACAGACTACAAACATTGTTAGCAAGAATATTTAATCCGAAAATCGTATACGGATATCTTGGACCAGTAGTCGGGGTACTAACCATTGGATAAACTAAAACAAAATTTAGGCTCGCAAGGATGGGTACCATTACCTTCCTATTTTGGCCGTGCGTTTTGGGTGGACAGATAAGACAGCCATAATACAAAACAGTTGAACTACGACCTTATCAATATGTCCGGTGTAACTATTTAAAACCAGGTCAGATATAACGTCAGCAGATGTAAAACTATAAAGAAAATTTTATGTACTTGAATTGTTAATACTAATACCAAATAAAACGGACCTTTGATTAAACGGAAACGGCTCCAATGATTTTCATAAAATTTAGTATACAGGGGATTTCGGGGGCGATAAATCGATCTAGCTACGATTTATTTTCAAAAAATGTTGTTTTATTCGTGTTTTCAATAATCAACTCTTCCCGACATCTATTGGCGAATAATAATACTATTTTTCTCAATTGAGGGCAACTAACCGCTTTAAAGACACAATGAGATGACGTTATAAAAAAACAAACGAGCAAAGCTCGGTCATCATCTAATATCGCTTAAATCAAATATCGTTTCACACCTCGATATGAAGTGTCTAACAAAAAAATATGAGTTTTTTTTATTGCTTAGATGGGTGGACGAGCCCACAGCCCACCGGATGTTAAGTGGTCACTGGAGCCCAAAGACATCTACAACGTAAATGCGCCACCCACATTAAGATATAAGTTCTAAGGTCTCAGTATAGTTGCAACGGCTGCCCCACCCTTCAAACCGAAACGCATTACTGCTTCACGGCAGAAATAGGTAGGGCGGTGGTACCTACCTGTGCGGACTCACAAGAGATCCCATCACCAGTAATCACAAGAGGTCCTACCACCAGTAATTAATTTTTTATTTTTAAAGTTATGAGTATAAATTTAGCGTTCGACTTTCATACCAGCAGATACGTCAATAAGACACACGAGTGCATTACCGTCGTGCCGGTTCGAAATCGTTATTGCAGCACGTTGCTGCGTAATGGCGTTTGTATCGATCGAAGGATACATTAATGGACAGTCATATCGGACGGTAAGCTGCTGGGCAATTTATTTGGTATCGTTTAAGATGGCGTTTGGTTTGGTCCTTGGGAATCCAAACTGAATATGAATCAAAGTTTGGTCGACTATAAGCTATGACTGATATCGAAAAGCAGTATATATTTTTTGCCGCTTTTTGCCACGTACCATCCGGCGTTGGAATGAACTCCCCTCCAAGGTGTTTTCCGAGCGCTATGACATTTCTTCAAACGAGGCTTGTGTAGAGTACTTAACAGCGTAACAGGTAAGCAGCGGCTTGGCTCTGCCCCTAGCACTGCTGAAGTCCATGGGCGACGGTAACCACTTACCAGGTGGGCCGATGCTCGTCTGCCTAGAAGGGCAATAAAAAATTATTTGTATCACTTACAAAAGAATGATTTTTTTTTCACCCACTATGTAAAATTTGAAATGTACTTTCACTTAGTGAGACAAGAGAAATTGTTGAAAAATTTGTTTTTTCTAGATATGATCTGTCAGGTTTTAAATATAGTTATCATTGACGCATATGATCATACTCGATCCTGCGGACTGAGTGGTAATCAGTCGACGTCACCCTAAACACGTCATTACGGATCCTCCCGATCCATTAACGGTACTTTTAGGTACCTCAAGCACCGGTCAGCGTTCTCGCCGAACTCGTCGCTTGCAACGAAGGGCTCGACGAGTAAATTAACCCATAGACAGCCCACTAGGTTCTCGTCGAATCTTCTCAGTGGGTCGCGTTTCCTATCCGGTGGTAATTCTGCGAAGCACTGCTCTTGCTAGGGCCAGTGATAGCAACACTCCGGTTTGAGGCCCGTGAGCTCACCTACACGTCAAGGAGAAGCTGAAATAGCCTCTCAAGGCTATCAATCAGCGTAGGTAAGAAAAAAAAAGTTTGCAATACACCATATAATTATACTCGATTTTGAATGTCCCTATTGCCACCTTAACATTGATGTACCAATATGATTTCCACATACTACTAGAGATGATAT